>NC_142350.1:28970000-29232500 GCF_059441175.1 Urocampus carinirostris
TCATATATGGTACTGTGACAAAAAAAATAGTGTGAAAATACGATAAGACCTAATGCCTTTTTATGTGCCGTTTGTATCCCTAGGGTTCTCGTGGATGGAACCTGCCGCATTACACACCGCGATCTGCGTTTGACTCCTATTAGAATGTTAGAATAGAATAGAATAGAATAAAATAGAATAGAATAAGTCTTCCATGTCATTGATATCCATGTTGAGAAACATTGTATGAAACAAGATTACACATGGTACTCCAACATGTAATAAAGACTTTGAAGAGAGAAAAGATAAGACTGTCCGGATAAATAGGCAAAAATAATAATTACAACGCAGTAGTTGGGAAAAAAAAATAATGCTATGAAAAATAGAGCATTTTAACAATAGTGCAATTTTTAAAAGTGTAAAAGACATTAGCAGCAAATATATAGATATATATAAATATGTTTTTTTGACAGTTTCGTCCAGTAGTGTATATTATTTAAGAGTTTGATTTGGCAACACCAAAAACAGAAATAAACCTCAAATTGTCGCAAGATATATTTTCACAGTTTTGTGCGCTTCTTCAGGGTGGTGATGGCCCTGGGAAAGAAGCTGTCTCTGAGCCAATTAGTCCTGGTTTTAAGGGTTTTGTATCCCCTACCAGAGGGCAACAGGTCAAACAAGTGGTGGCCAGGGTTAGTAATTGGTCCATTGCTATCCATTTTGATCCCCACCAATGTCATGCAATTGTGGTCAGCGATAGAATTTATTGACTGTTCCATAATTGCACAAACATGGTAACGCACTTTCAATTTTGTCTGCTTATAAGCCACACCTGTTAATAGGGCGATGTTCAAATTTCTGGGCAATTTGGGGGATTTGGGTGTGACCCACAGTCCAGAAAATACAGTATTCCTTATTAGTCTTTTATTGTTTGTTTATTGGATGGCGAACTCAGTTTGATTGAAACAGTCGTCTGAGTGAGCTCAAGGTTGTTGAACAGAAGTGCAAAAAATATTTCCCTGTTAATAGCTTGAGTGGTTATTATTCACGTCTGTCCCAGTTTTCACTGCTGAAGTCGTAATCCAGAATGAATGACAAGAGGCAGTGGAGAGAGCTGCAGAGGAGGTGAAGTTAATGACAAAATCTGTCAGCTGTAGTATGCCGCAAGTCGGGTCAGTCTGACAAAGATATCTGACTCAGTGCTTCAGCAGCAAGAAATACACGAGTCCTTCTTGGTCACAATGAAAATATGTGGTTGTGCAATTTATTTACACTGAAACCATTTCACAAACTGCAATCATTGTTCGTACAACTTTTAAAATGCCAAATTCAAGCACTTTTAAAGCACTGTCATGGCCAATTTTTTTTTCCAGAACCTTCAAATGAAGACATCCAGTGCCGATCAAAAGAACGTTATTTTTGTTCTTGGCTTTGATGACTAAAACAAAGTCGCTACTAGCACGTACTTTGTAGATCATAGATAGGAACAGAATCGCACAACTTTTTTTATCAATGGGCTGCTGTAAACTGACATGAATTCTGCCCTTGTGCATTAAGAATGCACATGCAGCTTCAATACATCACACTTGCTTACAAACACTGAAAGGGCTCTATAGGTGTTGGGTTTTAATGGCGTTCAATATGCAAGACAAAAAATGAAAGTACTGTATGTATAAAAAGCAGAAAAATGAGCCAAGTTTGAATTCATTTTAAAGAAACGTATTGCTACGTATCAATGCGCATTCAATATTTCAATTTTAGAGACTGCTGATCTTTTGCTTTTTGTTTTACTCATTTCAATTTATATTTTTGCATGTTTTGCAGAAGCTATGTGTCTAAATTGATTTTAAAAAAAAGGAAATAGTTGGTTTTTGGAACATTTTATCATTTATTTGTAGCACTGAAGAGTTATCATTTTTGACATATTTAATTGTTATGCATTTTCAAGGATTTTTGTTGTTGTCAAACTTTAAATCTGTTCAGTGTAAAAAAAAATGTTTTTGTTTTTTTTTACATTTTTTGGGTAGATTTGTGAATATTTTAATCTATATTTTGTGACTTATGCAGGGATGCACTGTAAAACTGGTTGCCTCAAACTAGACATTTTTGGAAACCCCTACACCTACCCTTAAGAAAATGTAAAATACAATGTTTAGTTTTTCAGATTGTGATAAATTTAACATAGTGCTTGGTAGGGCTTCAAGCTAGTGTCTCACCTGTTTTCTAGCTAAGATACCCATGCTACCCTCATCTGCATAAAATAAAAATAAAAAACAGGCGAGAATAAAAACCTTCTATTTCTGTGTGTTCCAAATCAGATTACTAAATTTTAGTAGCACTTGCCGTAGTTGTTTAAGTTTGGGACAAATCTTTAGTGTGCTACCTTTCAAAAGAGACCAAAACTGTCGAAAAAGTTTAAGAACAGCATTCAATTAAATTTGGGTACATTTTGGATTGGGATTTTATGCAAATTTTACAGAAACATCAAAGAATAATGGGGATTGCTGAAAAGCAGACATTTTCTTTCTGAGTGAAAACTAGCCGATGCATCGTGCCCACAGGAATTGCACCCAACATGCTGGAAATAGCAACAGTGCGAGACCGTCTACTGTGTGTACCTTCATTAATTAACCGGGGGCAGACACTGTGTGGATACAATGGAATCTGGTTCACTTTTCTGAGAGATCGTAGGTTTGTGTGCAGGAGGTAATTTGCCAGTCATGTGAAACGTTATCACCGTTTGTAGAGGAACCAGAGATATTTTTTCTTTCTTCTCCTCTACAAATGACAGCACATCATCTAAAATCCTTCAGGGAATGACATCCTAGGGTCTCGTAATGCCTATGGGAGTCAAACCGGGGAATGTGGTGGTGGCATGGGGGGAATTGAAGGATGGTTGTCATGAAGATGTCTAGAGATGCACTGACTCTTTCATCAGCGCCTACACTTTAGTGGATGGAAATACTAACAGTCATTGACTGTTGCACTGCATGGAGTCAATAACCCTGGCAGCCTGCTAAGGATCATCAAACGTATGGATTTTATTTTCACAGTACCTCCACTATAATAGGTCTTACCGGGGAGAATCTCATCCACTTACATATAATGTGTACTCTAATTCAAAGATTTAAAGTTCTATATAAAACACACACATCATGATATCTAATTCCTTTCAGTAATTGAAAAGTTATTGATCCTTTCAGGGTTCGTACACCTTTTTTCATGCTCAAATTCTCGAACTTTTCAAGCAATCAAGACAGTTTTTTTAAATTATCCAGGATCTTCAAAGGAAGAAATCCCGCGGTGATCAAAAGGTTTTTTTTGGGGGTTGACTAAAATAAAGTCGCTATCCTGCTGCTAGCGCATACTTTGAGCTATTTGGAGCTGTTCCTACCTATGATCTACAATCTTTTTACGTCAGTGGGCTGCCATAAACTGACATGAATTCTGCCTTGACACTGCTTGCACAGCTTGGCTACGTCACACTTGTTTACAAACACGGAAAGGGCTCTATAGGTGTTGGGTAATAATTTAGTTCAATACGGAAGACAAAAAAGAAAAAAAGTACTGCATGTAGTAAAAACAGAAGAATTGCTCTGAAGCAGAGTGCATTCAAACTTATCTTAGAGTCTGCTGATAAACTAATGATCCCAAGAGCCAAGGAGAGAACTGCAGGTTCGAGAGCGTTCTCCATTCGGGCCCCGGTGTTGTGAAATACATTGCCTTGTGAGATTCGATCAGCAACCTCAGTGGAAGTGTTTAACTCTAGGTTTAAAAAACACTTATATTCTATAGCGTATGAATGACCTATACAGTGGAACCTCGCTAGTTCGCGGTTCCACTTTATAAAATATACCTTACCTTCTCAATAAAAGCATTTATTGACTTGACACCATTGAGCGCGAGCTTATGTCAACTGAGGACACGGTGTGGACACTCTTATTGTGAAGAGGAGGGAGAAGCCCTGACACAATGCTTAGTCATGGTGAGTTACCGCTTCGCTCCCCCCCTTCAACTCCTCCCACCTCACCCCCTTCTTATGTGGTGCTCAGTTTATCGAGGAGGAACTCGGCGACGCGACATAAGTATATTCTCTTCTGTCACATTTCATCTCAAGTTTGACTTTATTATACCAAAAGCGAGCGGTTGTTTGTAGTACCTAAACACGGCTAATTGTGTGTGGTTTCGTGTATTTGTGTAAAAGACGTTCGATGCAGCTAGTTAAAGTATTTTGTTATTGTCAGAAGGTAGCTCTTTCACTTTTATTAAAATGAACACAGACCCCTTTTTTAAAATCTTGTTTCCCAAAACGCTTCACCAACACTCATCAAATATCACATTTTCACTGTTTTTATTTTCAATATGTAACCGGTAGTGTTAACAAGCGAAATAAACTGCGATGGCTGCATGTGGTTAAGAGCGGTCAATACAATCATAATAAATGGTTCGTAGTGGTTTCGCCGCAGCCCTAATCCGTGTAAATTGATTATATAAGACATGGCTACTCTTGTGGGTCATGTTTTGGTACATTCAGTTCCAGTGTGAAGAGTTCTGGATGAGTCACCCAATAACTCCTTGCCATCATGCCAGCGATCACCTCGGTTTAATGGCAGGAGGTATACTGTATACCTTTATACGTTTTTTAAGCATTTTTGAAGGGGCGCCGCTACGTCGCGGATTTTCAGGTTTCGCGGGTGGTCTCGGTCCCCATTAACCGCGATAACCGAGGGATTACTGTATATCATGTTGACAATATTTGTGTATTATTTGTTATTGCAACATCCATTGCAGCCTGGTCATCCTGGAAGGAGGATTACCTCATGTGCTATCCCTTCAAGGTTTCTTTTCCTCATGTTGGAGGTTTTTGAGATTTTCCGGGCCCTCGTGTAGGTTTTAGCTCAGGGGATGATGTTATAATAGTCTGTGGTTTGCAATAATCCATGGTCTGTGCAGCCCTTTGAGAATCCTTGTGATTAAGGGCTATACAAATAAACTTGACTGATTTTTTTGCTTTTTGTTGTACTCATTTTGATTCATGTTTTTTGCATGTTTTTCAGAGGATTTGTTTCTAAATAGGTAAAGATAAAATGGTAAATAGTTTTTCGTTTTTTTTTTGCATTTTTCTTACATTTGTAGCTCTGAAGAGTTAATATTTTAATTTCTTATTTCATTATTTTGCATTTTCAGGGATTTTGTGTTTTTGTGCGACTTGAATCTGTTTGCTGTGTAAAAAGCTGCAATTGTTTTGTATTTGACCTTTTTGTAGATATCTGAATGTTTTAATTTATATTTCATGTGAAAAACATGTGAAATTACTAACTACTTAATATTTTAGTGCATAATGTCTTATTATTATTATTGATAATATACCATTAAAAAAAATCTGAGCAGCTGTTTGGGTGTCGTGCCCATTAAGCTGGTTTTCTAAATACATTTGTCCTATTGGGTGCCACCATGAAGAGGCGGTGACACTTCACGTGGCAACGCCATTATGACAAGTGACCAGAGCTTCATTCTCATGCACTTTTTTAAAGAAACATTTTCTTCATTTATTGTGTGGTCAATAGAGTCAAAACTGCCAAGAAACATGGCAACAGCAACAATTCAAAGCATTTTCCTGATTTCAAAAACACAACATTAAAATTCAATCATTTTCAAGGATTTCAAGCACCCGTACGAACCCAGCCCCTCAACGGTAAGGTGAATTAGAAAATGGATCAAGAGAAGAATACCAAAACGTCTACATGTACAAACCTTCGGTGATATGACATACATAAAAGATTTTCCAACATAAATGTCACTCTCCTCGACCAATCAATTGTAGAAAAGAATAAGCTTTTCAAGACAAGTAAAAAAAAAACAAGAGAACTATTATGAATGCAAAAGCTTTTATAAATCAGAAAGCAAAAGTTATACAATCATATTCAAAGTCATGTTAAATTCAGTGCACACTTGCTAGAGTTACAAGTGCCCTTTCATAAAAAAACAAATAAAGTTCAGCTTTTCTGACATTTTTGTAGTCATATCTGCCGGGAGCTGCAGCAGGGATATTAAGGAACATTTCAGGCAAGGCTTATTAAAACGCTTCAAGTTTATTTTGGGTTAATGAGTGCCCTCCAAATGATGAAAAGTGTATTATTTTTATGATACTGTATAATGAAAAACGTATTTCAAAGTTCATTTGAAAAAAAAAAAATACTTAAGTGACTGAACTTTGAGAAATTCTCTTTTCAGGCCACACAATGCCTCTAAATGTTCATTATTTCTTAACTTGACATTAAGAAAAATGGCCAAGCAGAGACTGCTCATAAAGAAAATGTTATGTGTTAGAAATGGATCGATTCAATTGTATTTTTCCCCCACACTGATATTTATACTGATTATTAGCTGAGAGGGAGGCTGATAAGCGATATTTGGAGCTCATATCCATTTTAAGTTTTTCCTATTTGAAGAAAGATATAACTAGCAAAAGCACGTATCAATGACAGTTCAAATTTTCCAAAATGCCAATCGGAAGAGAGCGAGAGAGCAAGAGCGAGAGCGCGAAAAAGAGAAAGAAAGAAAAAGAGGAAGAAAGTGTGAAGAAAGAGGGAAGAAAGAGACCAATTTTTTAGCAAATCTTTCCAATAATTCATGATTACTCCAACTGTTAGAAAAATAACGCTTGGAATGATTAGTGCTGTCTGACGTGGAAAATCAATTCGCATATTTTAAGTATTAGATTCTTTATATGAGTAGCTAATCAAGTAATTTTATTAAAATAAGATGAAAACAAAATGTAAATCGAGTACAAATTTCTGGCAATGCCAACATAATTTATAGGCAGTTCACCAGCAAAGAAGCTTTAAAAAAATAGATAGCTCAATTAATCTTTTCAGGGATTTGGTTTCTTTGATTTTTGTTTTTCAAAAAACGTGAAGATAGCTAAGAAACCTTCCCCAAGAAAATCAGCTGACAAACCTGATAGCCTCTCATTCTCTGGAAGTGAGCAATCACGTCACTAATGGTGTAAACTCGCACGTGACCCATGTGCAGGCGTCCCGACGGGTATGGGAACATGGAAAGAACATAAAACTTCTCCTGGTTCTGGTCCTGGAACAAAAAAAGCATCCAAAGTTATGACTATAGTGAGAAGATGACTAAAAACTTCAGTTATAGTCTGTTGTAGAGGTAAAATCTTAGGCCGGAACCCCGCCAGAAATTCTGGTCTTGCCTAAAATGTCAATGATTACGTTCGCGTTGGGTTTTCTCTCTTGCTGAATTTTTATTTACTATGCACTGGCCATTGTTCTTGTTTTCTCTTTTTCTATTTGTAGCATGCACGCTCAGCACTGTTGGACCCAGAAAAGCGGGCGTGCGGCAGGGGGGGTAGAGTCAGCCACATTAAAAAACAAAATATGAAAATTCAGGATCGCCTCAGGTTCGGGCCCTCAGATCAAGTTTGTTAGTCGGGCTCGGGCTGCTTCGGGCTTTCATACCTGCGAGCCAGGGTAGGGCCAGATTTTTTTACGCCCGATCCTTCCTCTACTGTAGTCTGTTGCATGATATCCAACAGGGATCTGCGGCCCAGGGGCCAACAGCCGCCTGCAGGATGACAGTATGAGGTCCCCCACTTTAATATGAAAGTTTAAAGGTACTGTGTATTATTGAAGTTAAAAAAAACAGACAATAAAAATATATATTTATTTAAAATGTAAGCAAAAATGCATGAACAATGCACGTTTTTAAGTACTCAAACTCATCATATATTTTACGTAACATGAGCTAATAATCTGTTATCTTGCTGCTTGGGGTGCATGGTTTTTTTCTGCTAAGGGCGCCTAAAAAACATTTTTTCTTTTCCCCCCTTTTTCTTTTTTCCTCATTTTTTCACGTTCTTCTCTTCTTTTATTTTCTTTTTCTCATTTTTTTTCTTTCCTTATTCCCCTTTTTCTTTTTTTTCCTCTTTTTTGTGAATGGCTTAGGGAAACACGAGAATCAAAGTGGTGCTTCTTGGTCACTGATTCTTCATAGTCTGTATTCTTCCTTGTGTTTTCCAACACTCGTTTTTGGTTGCACTACAAAATACTGTGACATCTCGTGGTCAAATAATACATGCTGTCCCTTTCATGCAACTGCATATCACACACAATTTGGATTTATTTATTCATTATTAATTGATTTTCATATTCAGTCTTATTCTGTGTATCAATATTTAGATATTGTTGAGAACAGCTGAAAATTTTCTCAGAGGTTTTCTTTAGGAAAACCAGATACAGTCCACTCTGATCCAGACCCCAGCGGCCCCCAAGTCAATTGAGTTTAAGAGCCCTGATATTCAATATAAAAATAACTTGCACGTTTGTACAAAGAATGCGCGTTGACCCGAGTGAAAACAAAGAGCAATATCTCATCAATGACTTGTGTAGTAAGTTGAGTGTTTTAACACCGTTTATGGATCAATGATTTCACTGTTGCTACCGAATTTCTTTCCCCGTTCCCATTTTCTAAGACTGCAAGGGCTAGTGTCGACAATGTCCTTTTATTCTTTTATGTGATTCAATTCTCCCTTGTCATGTAAATAAATGTACTTTGTTAGTATTAAACAAGTGGATTATTTGTGTGTCTCTATTATTTTCCTTCTGGAATGAGTCATTATCTATATCAATGAACCGAAAAAGCGATAATTTAAAGCTAAAATGAAAATGCGTTCAGAGCATTGCTTCCTTTATTATGAATGCTGGAGACAATATGGAGGTAATGTCGAATTCATTGGGGTGGGAAACCAGGAGCCCTACCTGCTGGCCGATTAGGTAACCACCGAATTAAATTAATGTAATTTAACGCAATTTACTCTACACTTTGTTATTCCGGCGCACATGGATTGTCATTTCAGAAGCAATCCAGTGGCACTGCCCCTTGAATGGATGGTTTACAGTCGCAACACTGTTGCCGTGGCAACGGACTAAGTGCCAGATACATCAAGCTATACGTGATTACAGGAAACCCGAGCCATGAATTTTTCAATAAATTAATTAGGACCGGAGCTGTCACGAGCACACTTCATCACTGTCTCTGCCCTGCGCCATTAGACCATTAGGATGTATAATCAGCCACGGACGCCGGGTTATAGTGAAGCATCATTTAGGTGAATGGCCAATTATTGCTTCATCAACTAATTTAAAGGAAACATTTAACAATCTTGTAATGTATAGGGAGCTTTCAGGTTTATGTTTTTATTTCATGAAGGAAAAAATAAAATCAATCGTGTTAAATGAACCCCTTATCAATCCTGTAAAATTCACTTTAACTTCCAGTCCAGAACATACCCAAAATAAATTGAATACTGTTGTTGAACCGTTCTGGATTTGGAAGGTTTTGGTTTCTTTTGAAAGGTTGAACTTTTAAGTTTTGTCCCCAAATGAAATAATCACTACAAGTACACTGAGTAAGTTGAAACACACAGGAAGGGAAATTGTATATTTTTGCCTGAATTTTGTCCCAAAACCACTGTTAATTTCTTTAAAACTTCATAGACCAATAAATCTGTTTTTCTTTTTTTACATAGTGGAATCGCTACCTAGTGGTCCCCGCCATGTTTGTCTGGCATCCATCTGCTGCACTGTGCTCTGTGGCACTGGTTTTCATTTGCATTATACAATACAGTACTGTCTAATGGACACACTGAACACACTGGGGCAGGAGTAGGCAACCTAAAATGTTAAAAGTGCCATATTTGACCAAAAGAGGAGCCCCGAAAAATTAAAATCCTTTTACAGACCTTATAACAAATGCTGTATGTATCTATATTAGCTAAGTTAGCTTATAGTTCCCTTTACACCTTTGAGGTCCATGGCCGATTTTGGGCTTTAAAAAGAGAAATTGTGCAGTGTAGCAGCAAAAACAGATGTATTTTTCATCACAGCCAGCCACTTTTCTCAAAGTACAAAAAACTTGCTTGTGTTATTTGCATTTCAACAGTTTAACTTTTGTATACAGGACCAATGTTCTGACAAGTGCAGGAGCATATGTGGGTTCCTACGGCTTAAGGCAAGTAAAATGCAAGAATTTTTAAGACTTTTTTTATGCCTTTTGAAATCAAATTTAAGATAAAATTGACAAAAAACACAATTGAAGCAAACAAAACAAAAAAACACGTATTTCTTGCATGAAATACATTGTGCCTCGTACACATTACATGGCACAGCTTTTAGCCCTGGCGAAAAACGTTCGTCGGACAGCCACTTCTCATTAAACGTACAACTCCTATTGGCTTAAAGTAAACGTCGCTGTCCGAAGTCGCTAAGTGTATTGTGGGTAGACGTATGACATGCATCTGCTTTGAAAGGACCAACTGAAACCACATCACCGTTTTGATATTTCTGTTAATGCGGTCAAGTGATGTTGCTTCAAAAGTAAAATCGGTGAATTATTAAAAAAGACTATTAATAAATGTTACTAAATATTTCTATTTCAAACAAATATAAATCTTACTTATGTGTTCACATTTTTAAGACATTAGAAATTCTAATGCAAACCAAGGCATTTTTGGAGAATAATGAATTCAATGCCTTTGGGGACTTTAAGGATCTGCAGGAACCCTTTTTACACATCATGTCAGTCTTTTTTCATATTTATCACAGGTAACCCTGGTATTTTGACATGCTAACAAGGGAGTATGGATGTGCAGGAAAAGGCTGTACCTTCTGCAGTGAGTCCTTGCGCCACTGCGCCATGATCTTTGGGTGCCACCATTGCTCTACTCTGGACCGGTTCTCAGCCCGATAGTCCTTCTCCCACACGCCAGTCTCACTGAACAGGGTGCGGATAGCGGGAGAAAGCTGGCGGAGGACAAGACTCAGGAAAGCGGCCCTGGTTTGACCACTAGGATGTGGAAGTATCCGAATCCTCAACATTATTATGACTCTGCCACAGAAAACAAACACGTAGGATGTGAATTAGCATTCACAGGGTTCCAACACCCTTTTCAAATTCAGGCACTTTTAAGGCAAATTTTCAATTTTTCCAGTACCTGCAAAGGAAGAAATCCAGCGCCTATCAAACATACTTTTTTTTGTTGGCTTTGATAACTAAAATATAGTCCCCATCTTGCTGCTAGCAAATACTTTGTGCAATATTGCTTGTGTCCCTTTTAAGATCTACAATCGTTTTGTGTCAATGGCTGCTATAAACTGACATGAATTCTGCTATTCTGTTTTAACAATGCACGCACAGCTTCAATACGTCACATTTGTTTACAAGCACAGAAAGGGCTCTATAGGTGTTTGGTAACAATTGAGTTCAATATGGAAAAAACAAAAGGTACTGTATGTATAAAAAAAAAGAGAAAAACAAGCAGAATTTTGACTCATTTTAATGACATTGATTGCTTCAAAGCAGAGTGCACTCAATCCTTCAATCTAAGAGACTTATGATCTTTTGCCTTATGTTTTACCTATTTTAATTTATATTTTTGCTTTTTTTCAGAGGATTTGTGTCTAGATTGGTTAAATTAGAATTGTAAGTAGTATTTTTTGCATTTCATCATTCATTATAGCTTTGAAAAGTTAGTATTTTTAATTTTTATGTTATTGTTTTGCATTTTCAGAATTTTGTGTTGTTGTTCGACTTTAAATCCAATCAGTGCGTAAAAAGGTAAAATTGTTTCGTATTTTATAAAAAAAAAAAAAAAAAAGTAAAGTCTTTAAATGTTTCAATTTATATTTCATGCATTTCTCCGGAGATCCCCTGTAAAACATATGAAATTACTAATAACAGTGTGGTGCAAAATGTTTTGTCCATCTGTGCGACCAGTAGGTGGTGATGCTTCACATGACAACACCATAATGACAAGGCTTGTCGCTGCATTTTCACACACTTTTTTTATTTATAAATTGTCTTCCTTTATTGTGTGGTCTAATGAGTTACTCTGCCAAGAAACACGACAACGGCAACAATTTCAAGCATTTTTAACCACTTCAGCCAAAATTCAAGCACTTTCCTGACTTTAAAACACAATATTAAAACTCTAGCATTTTCAAGGATTTTAAGCACCCGTACAAACGTATACATGTTAGAGTGACAGTTTACAATGAATTTGAGGATGGAATTATTTTTAATTAATTCATTTATTTAAAAGTAGAACATTATAAAATTGAATTAATCTGGAAATCCATGGTAGGAATTGATAAATTGAATTTGAATAACCTGGAGCTGTTATTGATTATCAAACAATTTTTACTAACTGCTAATTATACTATTATACATTCAAGCAAGTTATTCACAAGTATGAGCAGCTTTTTCATGAGCTACAAGTGTTACATTTGCATTAAAATCAGTTATCATTGGCTGAAAACTTCATAATGCATATTTCATTAAAAAAAATGAATGCTGGGTGGTGGAGGTATTGTTAAACAACGATAGAAAACCATAATCATTCACTGATTTAATGATAAATTAAATATTCTATTTTTGGGCCATGTCGCTGAGCTAAGACTAGAGATGAACTTTTTTTTCCCTTAGTGATTTTAAAGAACCGATTCAAGGTTACTGGCAGTGGGCATGACAAGGGTTTGAATGCTGTGCAGCGTTGAAGTGTCCACTCATAAAAGGACACGGGAACCAAACACTCATCAGGTTGGTGGAATCCAAGAAATGGAAGGGACAGAGATAGCTTACTTAAGGTAAAATATATATTTTTACAACGTAACTAGTAAACTGTTGATTAGTTGTATGCTTCCTAAGAAAGTCAAGTCTTAAAAATTATTTACATAGAAAACCAGAAGACTCAGTTTAATATGCTTTTGTATTGTGAGCAAACAAGACTATTATCGCCACACTGACACTGTAGAACAGGGTTCTCAATATTGTGGCCCGGGGGCCAATTGCAGCCCTCAAAATGATAATTTGAGACCCCTGCCCAATATGAACGTTAAAGAGACAGTGTCTGTTATTTTACCACTAGATGGCGATGTATTCTGTTGCGCAACACAAAATGGGTGCTTCAAATCACAAGTAAGAATACAATTTACGGAAACTCAGAGTGACCATAAAGCACCCATCCACCCATCCATTTTCTGGACCGCTTATCCTCAGTAGGGTCGCATGGGTGCTGGAGCTCATCCCAGCTTTCTTCAGACAGTGGGCAGGGGACAACCTGAACCGGTTGCCAGATGGTCGCAGGGCAAACAGACAGACAACTCATTCGCTCATTCACACCTTGGGACAATTTGGACTGGCTAATATACCTGACATGCATGTTTTTTGGAATGTGAGAGGAAACCGGGGGAAACCAACGCAAACACGGGGAGTACATGCAAACACCACACAGGAGGGTTCGATCTCATTACCTCAGAAGTGTGCCGCACACGCGCTAACCACTGCCTACCATAAAGCACCATTTTCCTCTATTATTTTCCCAGCATTAAATTGGCTACCCATAGGAGCAACATGGCGGACAATTATTTTATCCCCTTCTTTGTAAGGCTTATGTGGTATAAAAATGAGAAATTTCTCACCATACAAGTATTTTAAAAAATGCACATTTATCTGACAATTTGTGTATTTTGGATAATTATTCAAATCAATATTCCTTTTTTAATGAATATTTTTTACCACTAGTAAGCAACTAAACAATACATAAAGGCCCTTTAAATTAATCCCTATCAGATCATTGATTTATTACTGATTGATTTATTTTCATATCAATTTTTAATATTTTTATTCTTAGATCTTATTTTGTCAAGGTTTTTTTTATTGATATTTGAAAACAGTGGAATGTATTTTTTAGCACTTTGTGGTAGCAAACACGATACGGCCCAACCTCACCTCGGATCTAGTTCGGGCAGCCACCGAGTAAATTGAGTTTGAGACCCCTGCCTTAGAATATCTGACATCTGATAATCTGCGCAAGCGGACATGAACCAGGCTGAGATGAAAAACGTGAATGAGGTCCGTAATCGCTAATACTTAGCCATAACTCATGCGTAATTCTATGAAAAGCTCCATTCTTAATACATGATAACCGGACTACCAATAGGAAGAAGATGAAAGTATTCTAAGACAGTGACTCTTACATCTAATAAAGCTACCAAGAATATCTGATTAAAAGATAGTTGGCAAAATATAAGTAGCGATTTAATTAACAGAACAGCCAAACAGATTAACAAACTAAGCCTGTGACGATTTCAAATGTGTGATGTCCTTGCTAACCAGCTCGTGGGAACGTGTCCTTCAAGCATCACAGCAGCATGTCAACAACCAAGGCAGGTCTAGAGACTATTGAATCTGTTTCTATGGTGACCAGTGGGCTCAATATCTCCTTAAATATCCCGTGACTATGAACACATAAAAACCACTAAACTGTCGTTACTGGGTCAAAAAGTCCAAATAAACCCTTTTATAGCCCACAACAAGGTGTGACATCACAATCGAAGCTGGAAAAAAAATAATACTGGTCAGAAGAGAGAGGAAAACAACGCTGTCGGAGCTGGTACGTAGTTTTCATGTTGTGTATTTGTGTGCCGGAATGGGGGGGGGGGGGGGTGTTTAGTGATTGTAAACAGAAGCTTTACAGGATCCCAGTGGACACTCTTGATCAAATTAAAAAAAAAAAAGAGTTATTCATTCAAACAAAATCAATGGATCGAGACATTCATTGAAAATGCTCAGAATTGCAAAGCAAAAATCCAATTGCGTAGGTTGTTGGGTATACGATAAAACGAATAAATGAATACATGAATAATGAAATGTATGTAATAAATTACTAGGATTGTTTGCCCAATGACTGTTTGCAATTTGTGCCTGTTTTTATTTCGACCCACGCAGTTTTTACAAGGCTACCGTTGGCATTTAGGCTACATGCTAACAGTTAGCTGAAGCTAAGAAAATAAGAAGATACTCTGCCGCTATAATAAATCGTATGGACTCAATAGCAGCAATCATAAATGTTTAATTTCTCTCACTTAATGTGCTGCAAACTCGAGCATTTTTGATGAGTGTCTCGGTCCAATGTTTTCGCTTCAATGCACACCTCTCTTCTTTTTTTTCTTTGACCAGGTGAGTCTCCTCATATCCTGTAAACTTTAACATACGTTTTCCCCCCTATTCTGGGACAGAAACACACAACCTAAAGACAACTACCAGCTACGACAGCGTTCTTTTCCTCTCTCTTCTGACCACTGTGAGTATTATTTTACTTGCCCGCTAAGCGCCGCCAACTAGGTGCGTCACAACGTTATTAGGGTTCACAGAACTTTTTCATGGCCAAATACAAGCGCCTTCAAAGCCTATTTTCCAATTTCTCTCTTTACCTTTCCTCTTGGGTGTGATGTGTAGGGGGCAATGACTACACAAAACAAATGAATGCCAGCTGCTGTTAGTTACGAAAGAAGAATAAATGCAATGGCAATGTGAAGACACCAGAGCAGGCGTGTCAGTGTCATTTTTGAGAAGACTAAATGTATTTGTCTTCATTTATTGTGTGGTGTTTTGCGTCAAACTGTTGGAAACATGGCAAAAATTTTAAGAATTTACAAGCACTCAACCCAAAATGCAGGCACTTTTTAAAATAATAAACATGAAAAATTCAAGCATTTTCAAAGACTTCAAGCACTCGTACGAACCTTGCGTTTACGAACAAATGAAAGGGTCTATTGATTAAGCTGTAACCTTATATGGAAGAAATGGTTTTAGGAGTGTGACATTTTTGGATGAAGCATAACAAAATGCACGGCGGAGCAGTGGTTAGCGCGTGTGCGCCACAATTATTAGGTCAAGAAGTGTCAATGAGTGTGTGAGTTGTCTGTCACTGTGTGCCCTGCCAAAACAGCTTTGTCGCAAGGCATTCGTGGAGAAGTGGGAGACACAACAAATGAGTGCGTATTTTTTAAAACATCTTTTTATGCGGACTATTCAATATTAACCAGGTTAACGTCGGTATTATCAATACATTCTATGAGTTGCAATTGAAGACACATACACTCGCGTCCGCCCTGCGCCTCTGAAAGAAAACTAAATAGAGTGTTACCTTTTTGTTCGATAGCCACGTCCTTGGTTGTAGCATGGATGATAACATCTATAATGCAAATATTATGTGTGTTACAGTATAATATCTAGCTGTCGATGACCTATTTCTACGGCGCACGACGAAGCCAGGGCGTCGCCATCTTTGTTTGAATCAACTTTATTTAAAAGGTCGATGATGACGTATCGTGCCTTTTGCTAATTTTGCCATCACACTCATTACACACAAAACAATATTAACAAAATTCCTTTTAAAATTGTTTCTGTCATTTTTTTAATTAAGTTATGAATATTTTTCAAATTGCTTATTTGTTTTCTAAAAACACGACCGTTGATGAGTCAAAGCTCGGTGGTAGAGGAAAAAACGTGTATTTTAATGCAAATTCAGATTGTATCGGCGGGGTTTCCCTTCACCCCGAGAGTCGTAAGGTCACCATTTCCTGTGGTGTGTCCTGGGCGAGTACAGCCCGGTGACGCCCTTTCCCCTCCAAGCCCTTTCTCGTGTCAAGCAGATGTGCTAACTGCAGCACCAGGCTTAAAAAAAAGGTAGACACGAAGAAGAAATACAGTATTAGTCTGCCCAAATCAGAATGTTTTTAAAATTACAGATGTCATTGTTAATCAAATGTTGTCTTTGTTAAATGTGTGACAACGAGAAAGAGTAAGGTAGGTCGTGTCTATCATGTATGTAGGGCAAATATATACCGTCAATAAAAACAAAGCAAAACTAGAACATACTGTATGTAAACCTGTATTAGACTATAGTACAAAAATATGTCCCACAAATGAACAAAAAAGCAACCAAATACAATGTGTAAGGAAATAAACAGTTTAAGTCCTGTGCAATGTTCCCTCAGAGCTTTTCCGCACACAAGAAAATCTAGCCAGCGGTTTAAGTCAAAGTTACAGTGCATGAAGGTAAAAATACACGGGTTCCCCTGACGCTATGGTCTAACTGTGGTATTTTGAAGTCAATGTCGAAGTAGAACGAAGTGGAGTAAAGTCAGTAGAGTTTTTTGAGAACCAGCTTCTTCAGCTCGGCTCACTAAAAAGAACCGGCTGTTTCGTGTCCCAAACGGCTCTTCAGGTTGTTTTTGCTTTATTAATCCCTACACGGCCAAATATTATGTAAAATTGTGCACAAAATGACTCAAAGGAAGAGGGGGAAATAGAACAAAAAAGAAAAAAAATACCAAAATGAAAAAGTAGTAAAAAGTTGCGAAAAAAAAAACCAAACAAAAGAAGCAAAGCCAAAAGAAAAGAAAAAAGCAAATAAGGGGGGAAACCTAATAGAGAACAAAAAAGTAAGAAAAGGGTAACAGCTAGAAAAAAATAAACACAATGAGATTTTTTTAAAAAGGAGAAAAAAACAAGGAAAAAGAGGAAACAGTTTGTTTGTTGCATTCAAATAATTACCAATTATATCAAGTTAATCTTGTTGCCAACATTGTACTTCCACTATTAATGTAATTAAATACAGTTCTGTATCATGCAACCGACTAAATAAGACCTCAACAATGTTAGTATTGTGCGACAAAAGATACCAAGAATAAAAGAAATGGAAATCTTGTGAAAGAATTGTAAAAACAAATGACGTTTGTAGGCCCTGCAACCTTTGCAATCGTACATTAGTCAATTTATCCAAAAGTGAAAAATAGTTTTGCATTGCCGGAAACTCGGCAAAATGAAACGTGATGTCAAGTTTTAGACATTTTTGATAATGATTTAGTTGCCACACTTGGGGTTGCTGTTGTTCACTGTTGTTTCAAGCGTTGCTCGCTGACTTTGTGTGAACGCTCAGACCCGTGGAAAATTAGAGGGAACATTGGTCCTGTGGCCTTAATGCATTCATCTTGTTCGTTAAAATACGTACCAAAGTACTGATTCATTATCTATTGGTTTGTTTGATTATTAATTCATAAAGGGACCAATGAATAGAACTAGAATTGCCTAAATTGTCACTGATATCAATATAGTATGCAACGACATTAGACGTGGTACTCTAGGTCTAATCTCATTGCATAGTAATACAATAAATTTACAGAATTGTACCCAGAACTAATCTTTACACTGCATTATATGAATACATCACGGGCACATCATTTACTAACTTTTTATCTGTATATATATATATATATATATATATATATACACAGTGGGACCTCGCTACTTCGCGGTTCCACGTTCGCGGGTTCTGAGCTTCGCGGGTCTAAAAAATAATGATAAAAAAATAAATTAAAAAAATGTGTATATATATATATATATATATATATATATATATATATATATATATACAGTAATCCCTCGGTTATCGCGGTTAATGGGGACCAAAACCACCCGTGAAAAGTGAAAATCCACGAAGTAACAACGCCCCTTCAAAAATGCTTTTAAATTTTTTTTTTTTTTTTTTTTTTAAATTATTTTATTTTATTATCATTATTTTTTAGACCCGGTTAATGGGGACCAAAACCACCTACGAAAAGTGAAAATCCGTAAAGAAGCGACGCCCCTTCAAAAATGCTTAAAATATATATATATATATATATATATATATATATATATATATATCATTTTTTTAATATCATTATTTTATTGTATTATTATTATGTTTTAGACCCGGTTAATGGGGACCAAAACCACCTGCGAAAAGTGAAAATCCGTAAAGTAGCGACGCCCCTTCAAAAATGCTTAAAATATATATATATATATCTATATATATATATATATATATATATATATATATATATATATATCATTTTTTTTATATCATTATTTTATTGTATTATTATTATGTTTTAGACCCGGTTAATAGGGACCAAAACCACCCGCGAAAAGTGAAAATCTGCGAAGTAGCGATGCCCCTTCAAAAATTCTTTAAAAAAAAATTATAAAAATAATAATATTTTCTTTTTAATTATTTTATTTTATCATTATTATTTTTTAGACCCGCAAAGCTCTGAACCCGCGAACGTGCAACCGCGAAGTAGCGAGGTCCCACAGTATATATATATATGAAATGAAATGACTTCCCAAAGCGCTTTACATTGTGCTTCACATTTCCCAATAGCGGCCGTGATCTGTGCAGCCATGTAAGGCGCTAAGCTGCTTATTGGGGGTAATTGGGGGTTCAATGTCTTACCCTAGGACACTTCGACATGTAACACGGACAAGCCGGGAATATATATATATATATATATATATATATATATATATATATCAAATTTGGCAGTTATTTAATTCATTTATGGGACCTACAAT
Source organism: Urocampus carinirostris (assembly GCF_059441175.1). Lineage (NCBI taxonomy): Eukaryota > Metazoa > Chordata > Actinopteri > Syngnathiformes > Syngnathidae > Urocampus > Urocampus carinirostris. The sequence continues at coordinate 28,989,240 of NC_142350.1, forward strand.
TCACAGTTCTTTTCTCTATATATTTGAATTTACAAATGTATTAAATGGTCAGTCTCATCGACAAATATGAAAGATGAGTTATGGTCTGAAACACATACAACAGCATTACCGTTATATGCTTTCATTGCACTCCAGTCCATTTTCATTAAAATGACATATGAATAAGGTGACCTATAATCCAGTATAATGTAATCCACAATAATCCTTAAATATGCTTGGTATTACTTATTTACTGCTACCACCAGGAAGCGCCTCCATAGGAGGGTTTCCATACGAGGGGGGGAAACATTACTTTGATGCCAGTGTGAAGAGTCTACTGGCTGAGAGATCATCTATCCTCACACAAGTAAAAAGGCAATTTTTGATCTAAAATGCAGAAAGAAGTACTGATGGAGTCAACATGTTCAAGCTGATCTAAGGGGAAGCAAAGCGTGACATTGGGGGTGGGTTTACATCTGGAAGATAAACGCTAGGCATCAATGGGGTCATGCAGTCATACATCAGAGGCAGGCAGGCACTTTTGCTTCGGCCAGAGCTGTGTGTGCATGAGGTGGAGGATTGTGGGGGCAAAATATTTTTTCCACCAAAAGCGGGTACTCTCTACACTCAGCTCTGTCCGGTGGCTGATAAGACGCTGACAGATCAATAAATCTGATTCTTTCGGGCTAATTTCATCATTATCTGAATACAATCTAGAGTGTCTTTTCTTTAAATAAGGAAAATCCTGATTAGATATACTGCAATATGTACAGTATAATGCGATTAAATATGCAAACACATTAATCCTGGAAAAACACATTCTGAATTGATTTGATTCAGACCTGATATATATATATATATATATATATATATATATATATATATATATATATATATATATATATATATACCCATCTCATCTCATCTCATTAGCCGTACCGCTCATCCTCAGTAGGGTCGCGGGGGGCTGGAACCCATCCCAGCAATCATCGGGCAGTGGGCAGGGGACACCCTGAAATGGTTGCCAGCCAATCGCAGGGCACACAGGGACAGACAACTCATTCGCTCATTCACACCTAGGGACAATTTGGACCGGCCAATTCACCTGAAATGCATGTCTTTGGAATGTGGGAGGAAACCGGAGTGCCCGGAGGAAACCCACGCAAGCACGGGGAGAACATACAAACTCCGCACAGAAAGTCTGGAGCTGGATTTGAACCCACGACAGGTTCCCATGACATGAACTGTGCCGCACAAGCGCTAACCACTGCGCCGCCGTGCTGCCCTATATATATATATATATATATATATATATATATATATATATATTCTTGCTCAGTAACAGGACAATCTTTTTTTGTTTACAGTACTCTTCTTAGCTCTATGCATTCTATGATAACTTACATCACACAACCTGGGCCTCCTCCTAACATCAGACCTCTCCTGTTCTACCAACACTTGCTCCCTGGTAAAGAAAGCTCAGCCAAGAATCTTCTACCTCAGGATACTCTCCCCTCAGCTGCTCCTTGACTTTTACAAAGCAACAATCAAGAGAATCCTCTTGATAAAGAGGTACTTACATGTCCACTATCTTTCCTTTTTCTGTGCACATTATATATATATATATATAACAAATGGCTTCAACTTTTATTCAAGGTTGAAAATAGTAGTTTGTAATTCCAAATGATTTGCTTAAAAAATGTCATTTGAGTAGTTGGTCGACTGTGTTGAATTGCAGATACTATGTGTTATTTGACATCAATGACCTCTATATATTGGAGTTGAAAATGAGTAAAGGGAGCAGTTTGAAATAAGTTGTATGGGACATTACATTATTCTATAATGGTTTTATGAACTGATAGATTGTGTAAAAGGAAATAGAGTTTTCATTAAATATTCAATATCTGACCCCGACTAAATACCATTGAATTCATTCAGCATTTCTTTAGACCAGGGGTCGCCAACCTTTTTGAAGCTGAGGGTAACATTTTTTTTACTGATTGGCACAAAGGGCTACTTGTATGATATGCATTTCTGAAATCCCAATTTATCATGTTATTACAAGGTTGTTACTATGTTATAACCAGGTTGTTGTAATTATTAGAAGTTGGGTTAGAATATGTTTAGTCAACCACTAAAACTTCATACCAAAATCGAAATCAAAGGTATTTTCAGAACCTGTCCATGGGCTATTCAGGTGTTCTTTGGTTGCTACATGGTGCCACCAAGCACCATGTTGAAGACCCTTGATCTATTTAATAAAGAATGTAACGTTTGTATTGTATTGGGACGTATTTGGTCAAAAAAAAAAAAAACTTAAATGTGCTGTCCGGAATTTCAAACTTTGTTACTCTTTACCGCCATCTGCTGGCTTAAAGTCATAATCGTAGCCTCAGGCAATATATTCATCAAGTACATGCATATACAGTATTAGATGCGCTTGAATAACTTTTTTTAGGGTTGGTGTTTGGACTGTATTTGAAACAGGCCTTTTCTTATATTTACTATTTTCATGCTAGATTACCAAAAAACTGCGAAGATAAGCATGAACTTACTCTCCACGCCCCTCTTTCCTGCTTCCTAATGTGTTGCGCGTCCCGGAGCAGCTTTGATAAAAGTGAGATAAAAGCAGAGAAGCGCAGTTTGGACTTATTATAAAGGCTCTTTGAACGCAGTTGGCCATTGTTAATACATGCTTAAAAGAGAGAGTATTCTACTTTTAACTTTTAAGGACACCCCAAACTACTCACTCCATCTTTGATTACATTTGGAACACTTTACTACTCTGTTTGGAAATTAACTTTTTCATTTTTAATAACGCTTTATTGATTTGATTTCTCTTGCATAGAAAAAAATCAAATAAAATGGGTTATGAGGGGGATCATAAAAAAGCTCAAATGTAGGGAAAGGTGGCAGCTTGAGGACATTTGTTCTGGCAAGTTTGTTGTTGCAAATGTGTTGACTAACAAACAACCCACAAAAAAAGGAAAAAATGGAACGATTTCTGAGAAACGCCTCACCCTAATTCGACGGTTCATACTTGCCTAAGTGTTCAATGTATTTTTATTTTTTCTAAAGAGCATCCCAAAATATTGGTAAACACAGTAATTTCACCAAAAAATCCTTTTAGCCATCTCTTTTTTTGTAGGGGTCGCATTCTTGCTGAGTATTTGTAAATTGCTATGTTTCCTTTTGGTTCTCAGCAGATTGTTGGTTGTTTTTCAAACAAATCTCTTTTGAAAGGACCCAATCATTCTCCTCTACCCACATCCGCCTCCCTGTGCCCTCTGTGACAAAATCCAGTAATCACCCCGGCGGTTCCCTCTGCCTGTTTCTGGAGACGATTACGTTGCACCACCAGCAAACCGCAAGACAAATGAGAGCACAGAGCTTCTGGAGCAGCAGTGCGTTATGTGGCAAACTGGGCGGGAGCGGGCTTTCCATTACCTGTCCTAGGTAACCTTGAAGATCGAGAGATGGCCCGTCGACATTTGTCGTACCCGCCTCAACTCTTCAAGAACAGCATGTAGCTTCATGACGAGTCAGATCTTGCCCAGGACTGGCGTTGTCAGGGCCTGATAAGTGTGGTGTTATTTCCTGGTTGTGTTTCACATTGACAGCTTCGTATGTTCTTCACTTATCGCTTTACATAAAAGGAAGGAACATGGCCACCAACATGATATGTGGGAGGGTCAGATGTGTGCTTGTGAGAAGATCTTGAAACATCAATCACTTGGATCTCTTTGTAACAACAGAAAAGAAAGGTGCTCTGGTGGGGTTTTCTTCATCTGAACATGCAAAAAAAAAAAAAAACCTCGTACAGATATTTTTGAGAGAGGTAAATTTGACTTTTGGAAACAGTTAAAAACTTGGGAAGCATGCTCATAGACAAACACATTTCCTTGTTCAGAAACATCTGGGTTAAAAAGCCAAATTGTGCCTCTTTAGGTGTTTTGGTACACTGACTGCCAGGCCTATGACAATTAGGCAACAGAAAGTAGGCTCTGCTTCATATAAAAACAGACATGTCATAATGCTCATGTTGGAGCCAGTTGGTAAGAGAAAATACACTTGATTCCAGACTTGGCAAAACCAGGTTTATTTTGTGGCAAGGGTATTATAAGATTATTTTGTTGGACCTAATCGTGTCACAATCCTGCACTCAGGTTCCCGTTTCTCTGTAGGTTCCCTACCTACCTACGTACCCACTTATCTACCTAACTAACTACCTACCTACCTACAACATAACAATATCATTAGCACACAACATTCACAACATTCCTTTTGTAAAAAATTAGTGAATGTGTTTTAATTTCCTTTAAATCAATACGTAGTACAGTATGTGTCTTTAATCTTGCAAACATTTAGTGGCAATTTCCAATTCCATCAATTTCAGGTACCTGACTTTTCAATGGCCGTTAGGCAGCTACATTGAATCCTGGTATATCTGCTTCAATCGTGTCTAATGATACCTTACAAAAGGAAGGTTTTGGCATGGATACCAAAACCTGGTATCCATGCCAAAAAAATAAAACTTTGGTTCGTTTTTGGGAGTTGATCCCTGTTTTGCTTGAAATGTGGCGAAAACATTTTTCATGCTCTGAAAACAAGTGTCATCTTCTCCCACGCCAAGAATAAACACCTTATTCTTCTGTGCTGAAAATACTGCCATGGAAAGATGACAAAAAATGTACTGCAGAAATACTATAGAAATACTGCACATACAAACTATAGTAATATTACAGAAATACTTCATAAATAAATGTATTTCTACAGAAATTCTAAGAAAAATAAGACCACAGTCATGCTATTTTAAAAAACACTAATAAAAAATATCACAACGAAAATGCAACTACAGTCATACTACAAAAATACCACAGGTAAACTACACATTTTCTATGATGGAAATATAAAAATTAAAAATACTATATCAGTATTACAGAAATCACTACTGCAAAAAAATATTCTTAAAAAGCACTACGACAAATCTACAGTAATACTACAAAATACTACAAACATACATAAATAATAATAAATACAATTACAGTAATCCTTCAAAACTAAGTATCAAATGTAGTACTTATAACACAGACTAATATGTTATTTGTTATAATTCTGAATGTTTCGAAACCAATATGAAGAAACAAATCTATTTAAAACTGTCAAGACCAGAACGGAGACAGGACCCACATGCGTTACATTTCTCTCAGTTTTGTTGGGTAGGGTTACTTTAACTTGATTACTTTCAATTACTTTTGGATTACTCCAATACCAAATATGCTAATAAAAGACAAAAGAAACTGAATATAAAGAATGATGACTCACAACACGTGGTAAGCTTTCTCTCCTGGCTTTGATCTCCGGCAAAACTAACATAAAATGCGACAGAAACAAAATGAAAATAAATCCAAACAGCTTGCCAACATCATTTTTGCCGTTTTATGTATTCCGTTACTCCCCAAGCCTGCACAAAATTTAATAATTTTATTTATATTTAGTTTCTTTTGTCTTTTATTAGCTTATTTGGTATTGGAATAATCCAAAAGTAATTGAAAGTAATCAAGTTAAAGTAACCCTACCCAACCCTGATTGGGAAGTAGGAAAGGATTGCACCCACCATTGGGTGATCACTGGTCACGGGAAGCAGGTCAATCTGAACGGGCGATGTCGGGAACGGGAAAAAATGGGTAAGTAGCCGGGACAGGAGAGCAAAAATCGTGGTCGGGATCGGAAACGGGTCGAAAGCCAGGAGAGGATAGTAGATGTGGTTATGATCAAAAAACGGGTCGAAGCCAGGAGACAGACGGGAGTTAAAAACAGCTAGGAGTCAGGGTCAAAAAAGCTTGCCTAGACTACACTAAGGTTTGCAGACGGACTGACCACTGGTGACAGATAGATGTGGGTTTAAATAGTGACAGGGAGCGGGCACAGGTGCATCACATTGGTAATCATGACAAAAACAAGTGTAAAAAAATATGACATGTAAATGCATGCATAGTTATTGAACAATTGCCCACCCCTGCAATAGATCCTAAATTACAGGTGAAAAACGATTTTGTTGTGCATTTACCTATTGGTAGCGTATATGCCGATTCAGGTTTTCTTCTATTAATTTAAACAGGCCCAAAACAGTTACAGTGAAATATTGAGACTGAACATACTGTAGTGTTCCTCATCAGTAGACTTGAATGTTCTCGCACCTCCAGGGAGAACAGCATTTGGTTGCCGTGGCGATGCGTCTTGGCAGTGATTAGTGATATGACATGCCCAACGGGGACAAATCGGGAATTTGCCAGACTCTGACTTGAGAGCGGTTATGAGGATCCGCAGACCTAATTCTCGACTTCTCATTAAGTCACAGCCCCGCGTTTCAGACTAATGGCATCCCATCCGTGGTACAGAGCGCCGGCCAGCCACACGCCACAAATGCTTCCTCGTGTCGAGATCCGGCAGAAAGAGCCACACTTTGACTCTATGAATCTTTTATACATGCTTCTTTGGCACAAGAGATTTTATCTTGGTCCCATTTGTATTTTTGTCACCAAGTCAATTTACATTTTTATAGCATAATTAATGAACAAGAAAACCATTTACATTTTTGCTCTGTGCATAATTCAGATTCAGATTCAGATTCAGATTCAGATCTACTTTATTGTCATTCTAGTACACGTGTATACAGAACGAAATGTCGATGGATCTGACTCCCACAGTTTCCCTCAGTGTCCTTCAGTGTACAGATATAAATAAAGCTGTATTGTGTTATTTACCATAGTGCCGATAGTGCAAGAAGAGACGCTAACCAGATGTGCAAGATGGGCAGTCAGGTTAACAAGTCAGGTACACAGTACCATTATATTGTAAACAATAACACTGTAAGTAATAACACTGTAAGTAACAATAGTGCAGAGATCAAATGTGCAAGGAGTGGCGAGCTATAAAAAAAAACTGCCACTAGTGCAAAAGTCAAATTAGCAGCCGTTTAGATTTAAGTAACTAATGGCATATCTGAGACAGAGCCACTCGTGTCGAGAAAGATGGAAACATCTTGAGTGTGCAGAACCGAAACTAAACAAGCGCACAATTGTCTGCGAGCTAGGAAAAAAGGTTCGCTGTCATGATTGAAACAGACGAAGAAGACGAGTGCTTTCAGGTGCAAATTGGGGCCAATGTGTTTTTTCACTCAAGCTGACCATAACATCAAGCACACAAAGCCAAGCCCTCAATAGCAAATTATCCTATTCAAGCGTCACAGAGGCAAACAGTTTCTTTAAGTGATGTTTGTTGCCTTCATCAAATGCAAAAATCAGCACATAAGAGACGAACCAATCCCTTTGTTATTCTTGCTCAGCCATCCACTTCTGCCAATTGCTCATTCTCATATCTGACACATTTTACATAATTTTGAGAATAACGCTGCCATTATTATTCGTCATTCCTTCTCAGTCTCCATCGAGGAAAAGAAATAACATGAAAGGGTAATCAGTTAGGCAGCCAGGTTGTCCGTATTTTAGGCGTTTAACATCCCGGAACAAGTGTAGAAGCTTTATTTGTTGTTAAAAGACAATAAATTGGCAATGCACTCTATTAATATTACCAAATAATTAGAATTAGAATTGTTTTTACTGTCATTGATAACAATGTAGTTAACTTTGTTTACAACGAGATTATACGCGGCACTACAGGATTAACATATAAAATTTAAAGGAGGGGTGCTTCGTTTAAAATTTAAAATATTTTCCCTATTAAGTATGTGTTAACAATTCCCAACGGAGTTCAAATTTCCCTTATGCTTTATTTTTAACTGAGCCTATCTGATTTTACCTTAATTTTATCAGAGAGGTTGGGGCAGAACACATTATCTTCGAGTAATGGGGGCTGGTCGTGGGGTGGTTATTTGTAGGGTGACGTCATGCTTGTCAGTGTAGAATGAAAATGTGAAAGTAAGAAAAAGCCTTCTTCTAGTAGAGTCCAAACGCCAAACCATAAAAAGATGAAAAAATAGTTTATTTGTGCACGTCTAAGAAATGCCCATACTTCCACACGCATCATGAATGAGCTGACTGAGGCTGCGATCATGACTTTAAACCAGGAGATGGCAGCAGAAATTAATAAAGTTCCAGATAACATGCAGCTCTTTTTAAAGAGAAGAAACGATCAGATGAATGTCAGGATAGGCAAAAATATTTACAAGGTTGTGCGGTAGACAGGCCTAAGTATTAAGTACACAAACAGTAGTCCAATAAAAACTAGTTTAATGACATTCACAGCAACATAATTCAAAAATAAGTCGATAAATAAGTTATGAATACCCATTTTCTATAAATAACTAACATAACTATTGCGATTACAATAGGTGCACTTGAACAATCTAATGGGCAAGGATCACAATATATTCTTTCCTCTTTGTTAATCAATTTTGTGACCCCAAAAGAGGTGTCATTTTTTTATTCATAGGACCACATTTTTGCAAGTATTTCCAAAGGACTCTAAGAGGGGGGTTTATTGAATAGAATAGAATATGATGTGGAGCCTGAATGAAGGATTGCCGTGCTTAAACATTTTAGCATTCAATTAAGAAAATTATTTAGTGTATTCAGAAAAAAGCGTTTATTTTGTTATGTAATCAAAATGTTCTAATTCATTTCTTATATTCATGTTGTACATAGTTTAAAAACATTCCTGGTGAGACCATACAAAAAAAATTGTAATCCTAACTTGAACTTTATGTCTGTGTATTATTTGTTACTAACATCCATTGCAGCCTGGTCATCCTGGAATGGGGATTACCTCATGTGCGGTCCCTTCTCAAGGTTTCTATTTTCCTGAAGTTGAGGTTTTTGAGTTTTTCCTTGCCTTTATGTAGGTTTTAGATCAGGGGATGATGTAATAATAGTCTGTAGTTTGCAATAATCTGTGGTCTGTGCAGCCCTTTAAGACTCCTATACAAATAAATATGACTTGACTTGACTTTGCAAAAGAAATTTGGAATTACGATTGATTTGTAATTTTTCACCTGATTATACCTTATTAAAAATCAGAATGGTACAGCTTCCTCAAAAGAATTTGACATATTTCCTCCGGGCACTCAGGTTTCTTCCCATATCCCAAAAATATGCATCTCAGGTTAATTGGCCGGTCCAAATTGTGCCTAGGTGTGAATGGGTGAGTGAGTTGTCTGTCTCTGTGTGCCCTGCGACTGGCTGGCAACCAGTTCAGGGTGTCCCCTCCCCAATGCCCGAAGATGGCTGGGATGGGCTCCAGGACCCTCGCGACCCTACTGAGGATTAGCGGTGCACGTAATGGATGGATGGGTGGATTATCTGCTCATGAGATAGTACAGGGAAATACATTTAATAACCTATTTTGTTTGATGAAGCTGTTTCAAAGGTGGAGTGAGTACTTTGAGGTGCCCTTATTAAAGATGTGTTAACAATGCCCAACTGAGGTCAAAGAGCCCTTATGCTTTATTTTCAATCGTGCCAGTCTACATTTTTTTCACTTTTATCAGGCCTGTTCAGGGCGGAACAACCCCCCACATATCTTAGCTGATTTTGATCATTTTCTTATTTCACTAAAAGAAAAAGTTGTAGTAAGGCATTTTTGAGTTCCGCTGGCAGATACTTTTCAGTCATATGAAATATTATTTTAGTCATTTTTCTAAATCAAATCAAATTTATTTGTAAAGCACTTTTCAGGCAATAAATTGCCATTCAAAGTGCTGTATAAAAACATTCAGTGTACAATATGACAATAAAATCCCCTCCTCTGTTCTCTCCCAACAACTTGAAACACATAATACAGATATTCACAATTGTTAAAATACAATAAAAACAAAATAAACAGTAATAAAAATAAACTGTGATTATGACAAGGCACAGACTAACCAAGTGAGTAAAGGGACCTGAGGTTTATCCACAAAAACCCAATAAAAATAACCATAACTTTGAACTACAGGTTAAAAATATAGCAAATTATAAATTAAGGCAAAAATATTCGCCAAACTCAATAACTTGTATTCCCTGCTAAGCCACCGTGACCATAAACCATTAAAAATATTTGTACTGTCAAATAAGGCAGCATGAAATTCAAATTGGTACTAGGAATTATTTTTGAATGAGGTATTTTTGACAGACTGTGTTCCTTAAACAGACAGAAGGACAACATTGCTTCCCTAAGCCCCTTAACTACAGGACAGTAAGCTACAGGCTGTGAACCACTTTGTTTACACTCAGTCGCACCTTGGTGCGCATATAAAACAACATATATTGTATGTACAGTCTTTTCCCTTTCGTATATACATATTTGATGTTGTTGTCATTGTTTTCTAGTTTTGAACTTCTTGGAAGTGATCGAAGGGAGCCGGCTCCCCACCAATCAACAGCTGGTACCCTCCGAAACGCCTTTTTCCCTTCATGAGTGGTCAATATTTTTTTGTAAATTTATATATATTTTATATATATTTTAATGATATTTCCTTTGCTTTTCAGTGTGAATGTGTTTTTGTAAAAATATTACATTTCTTTTTTCCTTCTTTTATCTTTCTTTTTCCTCTTATTGTATCTTTTCTTTTGTTTCTTTTTTTCCCTTTTTCTCCCCTTTTATTTTTATTTCAGTTTAAGTTGTTTCCTGCTGATTGTTATTCTATTATATAGTTTACTATTTGGGCGGCAGAGTGGTTAGCATATTTGCGGCACATTTCTGGGGTCATGGGTTCAAAACCAGCTACCAGCCTTCCTGTGAGGAATTTGCATGGTCTCCCCGTGCTTGCCTTGGTTTCCTCCAGACACTCCAGTTTCCTTCCACATTCCAAGAATATGCAGGGCAGTGTAAATGGGGACTACAAATTGTCTCTGTAGGTGAGTGAGTGTGTGAAACGTTACTCTATGTGTCTATATGTCTCTGTGTGCCCTGCAACTTGCTGACAACCAGTTCAGGGTGTCCCTGGAAGCTGCTGGGTTGAGCACCCCCACAACCTTTCTATATTATAAATATAATATATATATATATATATATATATATATATATATATATATATATATATATATATATATCCCTCTACCCTGGATATACCCCTTGAGAGGGGTGACTGACAGCAAGACAAACATATACACAAAAGCAAGGAAAAGAAAAAAGGGAAAAGTAGCAAAAAAACCCACAAAGAATTGAACAGAAGAGTGTGTTGTGTCACCCTGACCCACGACCTTAATGAAGGAAAAAAAGATGATGGATGTTTACTGGTTATATTTTTGGAACTTCAAGTGTAGGATAAATATGTTGCTGTGAAAAATATACAAGGTTCTATAACACAACTACCTGACTGTTCTTCTCTATTCAACTGACTCAAATACGGCTCAGGACATTTCAAATTATTTGACATACAACCACTAATTTATAAAGTAACAGAAATAGCAACTTTCCCTGGTAGTTACTTTTACTTTGAAGTTATCCAGTTACTAACTCGGTTACTATTTGGAAGAAGTAACGTGCACACTGCTTATAACGCAATTAGTTAACACAATCTACTACTTAGAACAGTTGAGCGCTCGATGCTGGAAATCAGCCTATATACACATATGTAAACATAGCATTAAAAACAGACATATGCAGCTAAAACAGTTATTTACCGCATTAACAATATCGGGGTGTATTTCTGATATGTTTCATGATATTTTTCTTGAAAAACAGTGATTTTCCTTCAAAGAATTCTAAGCGACCCCAAACTTTCAAACGGTAGTGCAAGTTCCACATAATTTCAGGAAACAGACTGATTTTCTTGTGTTCCATTTTTATTTTTGTAAATGCGTTTAGGAAGGCGTAGAGAAGTGAGAGGAAAATTCGCTTTCACGGGCGCGCAGGACACGGTTGGATGAGGGGAAATATCCAAAGGGAGGGGGCGGAATGGATGCGCGCATGTGACAGCCATTGGACGCTTCCATTCGCACGAGTCGGGCAGAGGATAGAATCTCCTCCATCTGGTTAAAAATTGCCAGCAGGTCCGTCGTACACGCCATGCAAGCAGGAGAGACGCACCCCGGGCCATGCTGAACAAGTGGCCTACTCTGCTGTTGGCTCTGACGGCGGTTGTAGGACTTGTGCAACGATGCCAGGGATGGAGCGACGAGGACATGCTGCTGCCGCCCGGCAACTCCTCCAACGGGTTCCTGATCGACCCGGCGACGGACGTGCGCCTCTCCAAGCGCTCCGCCGAAGGCAGAGAAGCCTCCGCGGACGCGTCGCCTCTGCAGACGGCTTCCCAATCTCAATGCAATGTGAGCGTTCAGAGGCTGCTGCCCTCTTCATTGGTGGCCCGCTGGGACAGCAGCTTTGGCTTCCAGTGCGATGTCCTCCTTTACACCACAAACCACGGGCGAGCTTTCTTCTCTGCGTCTTTCAACCGGGCCATCTCGCCCGTGGTCATCGAGCATCTGGGGACCACCGGGGGTCAGCAGGAGTTGAGGCTGTGCGTGGGATGCGGGCTGTCCCGCTACAGAAGACTTGGGCCCGGTAGGGTGAGGGGACAGCAAAGCGCCGATCAGGTGACGTTTTGCTGCGTGGAATTCAGCCTTGACGAGCTCAAGGGTGACAAAAGTTGGAGGCTGAACAGAAAACCCATCGAGTCCACACTTGTGGCTTGTTTTATGACTCTGGTCATAATCGTGTGGAGCGTCGCTGCCCTCATATGGCCGGTTCCTATCATTGCAGGCTTCCTACCGAACGGGATGGAGCAGAGGAGACCAAGATGACTGATGAAATGTGACGAGCCAGTACTGCCTCTATCTCAGCCATGTCAAACATACGGCCCAAGGGTCAAACCTGGCTCGTTGGATTATCTAATCCAGCGCTCAATGAAATCCTTATTATGACAAAAAAGAGTGAGTCACCAGGTCAGGGGTGGGGAACTTTTTAAGTTGGGGGACACATTGGTTTAAAAAAATGCACAGGGGCTGGGCCAGAGGGCAAAAATTGATGATTGATGTATTTAAAGGTGGTGTTCATAACTTCAAAATATTCTACTTGCTGATTCCATCTTGAAATCATCATTGCAGCTTCTGTTAAGCTGTCTCTGTGGCACGAGCACGTACGTGTCGATCTTAGATGCGCTCGGATAAACTCTTATTTTTTCATCTTTTTGGGGGTTTTGGTTAGCATTTGGACTGTATTTGAAACGGTCATTTTATAACTCTCACGATTTCCTGGAATAAAAGAAAACCTCCAGCCTTGCGTTAAATCAATCTCCTCCTCCCCTCATCCCATAAGCGCGGTGAAAAAAATACAAAGGCCCTTTGAACTCAGTTGAATATTTTTAAAACATACTTAATAGAGAAAATATTTTATTTAAAACTTTTTAAGGACACCTCAAACTACGCACCCTACCTTTAATTTTTTGTACATGCAGAAATAGTGTCTTAAATCCAATACCTCTGCAATCACAGTTCACAGATCCCTGGATCATTGCGGCTTGACCTCCTGTGCTGTGTCTTGGGCAAGTACAGCCTGACGCCGCCCATCCATCTCCGGGACGTTTTGTCTGTAGGGGTTTGCTCCCCTAGATAATACATATAGTAAATATAGTTTTTATGGGGGTACACAAAAGGGTCACATGCTGAGCAATCCAGGTGACTGCAGTCGTCTTGCTTTGTTCAGTGACTTCTATTCTGAATAAAAGAACATCAATATGGGTGTTTTCTCAAATGTTCTCTGATTGATAAATGGTAGTCATCATATACAGCTACAGTGGGTAGTTTGGAGTGACGTGTGACTTTGGCGATATCCAATGGATATATTTAAAACTGCAGGTCATTGTTTGACAAGAAGCTACTCATTTTTTTCTTATGCTTCTATCAGCATCATCTCGCCGGCCGCAAGAAGGAAGTAAAGGATTTACCCTCAGCTTTAGTAAGCCCAGCCTAGTAATTTGATCTGGTGTAGTCTTATTTCCCATACACTGGTAAAACTTTTATTTTGATTTTTTTTTTCATTAATTTCAAACCAATCCAACAGTTAAGGCAAAAATTATATATATTTTTAAAAGCTCCTCTTTGTATTGCGTGTAAAACTGCATTCACTCAACTAGTGTCATAAACCAGTCAACGCATTCAATTCCAAACATGAAAATCTATTTTTTTCCCGATTGTTTGTAAATACGTTTTCATTCTTGTTATATGTATGGTAGATTTCTAAAGTAGACAGAATCGTAAAGCATAACACTGAAAAACTTTGGTAAGCTAAAAATTTTAAGTTGACACTCATTTACTGATCCTGCCTGCCTGAGAACAGAAAGTCTGGATCCGACCCCGGGGCCAAACTGAGTTTGACATCCCTGCTCTATCTGATATCAATCGAGGTTCGTAGCCATTGTACTCCTTGCCACAATGAAAGACTGTTTATTCAGATTTACCTTATTTGGAATTCCAATAAACCTCTTCAGAGGACCAAGGTATGAATGTAGGAATGTGTGAGCTCTAATGGGACCAATTCAAATACTGATGTTTTGTAAACTTGTAGGCCTATATTGGCAAGAATACGTCAGCGTAAAATGTGCACAATTTTCTCCTTGAACTGTCTTTGTAGTCTTCAACCTTTCTAGAATGTTTGCCTAATACTTTGTGTAGAACTTTTGCACTGCAAACATATAATCTCTATTTGAAATGTATGCCTTTTCCGACAGGTGGGTTTCGGTGTTTATAATGCTAGATTTATAATACTGTAAACTTGAAATAGAAGATCAGTATGTGCTTTATTTGTATCCATGTCAAAACATAAAAACCCAAATGACAATAAAATATTATATGACATTTTATCCATGTTTTTTTTTTTAATTAAATACCTCATTAACTCCCTGCTTGGCGCTCGGCATTAAGGGTTGGAATTGGGGGGTTTGGTCACCTAATGACTAAAATGGCTGCACCCTGTTTGGCTGCGGCTGCATCGGCTCGCTACAGTTCAACTGTACGGGTCGGGTGTATCGACGTTTCGTTCTGTGTGCATGGTTACAAAGAATGACAATAAAGGAAATTCTATTCTATTCTATTCTATCACAATTTCATATCAAGGGAAATTGTGAAATGAAACAAATAATGCATGATATTTACAAAATATATTTTCAGCAATTATTCCTCAATGTTAAAGGGACACTGTGTTATATTTCTCCACTAAATGTCGCTGTATTGTGTAGTGCAACCAGAAACGAGTGCTATAAAGCACAAGGAAGAATACAAACTGGACAATTTTTCTTAACCCTATGACGTCAGTTCCCTAATAAATGCACCTTCATATGATAGTTCCTGTATTTTTTCATGTTATGTAAATCAATTTTGTTTTTTCAAATAACTGGCGTTTTTATTTACCACTACAAGGCACTAAATAATACACATTGTTCCTATAATATTTATTCAAGTTAAGCGGAAATCAAATTAATTTGTACTGCCGCCAGTTTAAGGGATCTAAGTTCTAATTTAGTAAATATTCATTATCTTAATCCATCCATTATCTGCACCGCTTATCCCTTAGTAGGGTCGTGGGGGTGCTGGAGCCCATCCCAGCTATCTTCGGGCAGTGGGCAGGGGAAACCCTGAACTGGTTGCAAGCCAGTTGTAGGGCACACACGGACAGACAATTTGCTCGCTCATTCACACCTAAGGAAAATTTGGACCGGCCAATTAACCTGACATGCATGTTTTTGGAATGTGGGAAGAAACCCGAGTGCCCGGAGAAAACCCACGCAAGCATGGGGAGAACATGCAAACTCCACACAGGAGGTTTAATCTCATTACCTCAGAACTGTGCCGCACACGCGCTAACCACTGCGTCGCCGTGCTGCCCTTCATTATGTTAAGATTCTTTACATTCTATTTTTAATTCAGAAGTGGCGGAAAACAAAATGATCTGTTGATGGAACAAACACTGGAATTATGATTATTTAGCATATTTTACAGGTTGACACAAACCTGTCAACCTCAGGCAATGGGACCCCTTATTATTTATTGCAATTCCCTTTGTTAACCTTACAAAAACAACTTGGAACCTATTTGTTCACAGAAAGCCAGACAATGTAGAATGAAATGAAATGATCTGCATTTATATAGCGCTTTTCAAGTCCTTCCAAAGCGCTTTACAATGTGTTCCACATTTCCCAATAGCGGCCTTGCAGCCATGTAAGGCTGCTAACCTGCTTATTGGGGGTATTGGGGGTTCAGTGTCTTACCCAAGGACACTCTGACATGTAACACAGACGAGCCGGGATTCGGGAGAGCTCTACCTCCTGAGCTACTGCCGCCCTATAATTAAATATACTGCCACCTACTGATATCGATTACTATTACAGTTCCTCGTCTCACAGCACAATTATGTACCCCAATATAATTGGTTGAATAGACTTGGCCATTATGCTTCACAGTTTATTAAAAAAAAGTACAAAATTGTTATATGGAGTACACAACTTTTTGGGTGGTTTTGTGAATTCTTTAACAACGCGAGATTTGATCTTGCGGGCGAAGCTCCAATTGTAATGCCAAGTTATTAAAACTAATATTTATGTGCTTTACATTTTACTCTGGCCAACTTAAATATGCAAACCAATCGTGTATATTTTAAATAAAAACATGATATTTTATTTGTTGTACAAACATCTGTCTTTTACGGTATTTTGTCGAACAGTTGCCACACTTACCTGTTTGCCACGCCTATACGTCACTCCCCAAACACGCACTCCCTCTCACAGATCCCGGAAGTAAATACAGAGCGGCCTCGGACCGATTGCAATCTCCGGATGATAAACACATTATCTTTTTAAAACCGACGAAAAGACAAAATGAGTCCACCATTCTCAAAGGTCTATTGATTTCACGCTGCCGAGCAAGTTACAGTAGCCTTCCGTGCACACTGTTGTGCATCATGCCGTTTTGGAGAGTCTTCGTCTGTTTTCTCCTTGTTGTCCTTCCGGTCACAGGTAAGTGAATAACCCTTTTTTTACGAGAAAACATTAACACAATGTCGGCTAAGTTATGTTGGTAGATGGTCAGTGTGTGCACGTTACTTTAAGAAAAGTAATAAGTCATAATTACTCACTACTAAAAGCAACTAGGGTGGAGCAGTGGTTAGCGCATGTGCGGCACAGTTCTGAGATCATGAGATCAAACCTCCTGTGCAGAGTTTGCATGATCTCCCCGTGCTTGAGTGGGTTTTTCCTCCCACATTCTAAAAACATGCATGTCAGGTTAATTGGCTGGTCCAAATTGTCCCTAGGTGTGAATGAGCGAGCGAATTGTCTGTCCCTGTGTGCCCTGCGTGAGGGCTCACAACTGGTTCAAGGTGTCCCCTGCCCACTACCCGAAGATAGCTGACCCTACTGAGGATAAGTGGTGCAGATGATGGATGGATGGATAAAAGCAACTAGCTACCAGGAAAAGTAACTATTTACGTTACTTTTACGTTGCGGTCATGGACTTTCTGGACAATTTTACAGGCTTTTTTGCTGTCATGCACTTTCTGGATGAATTTTTTTTATTGATGTTCACTATGTCTGGTGTAATGCTACCCAATGCTAAATCTAGTGAACCCTAGTCACTCTGGAAGGGGGATTACCACTTGAGATTTTCCTCGTGCTGAGCTTTTGAGTTTTTCCTTGTCCGCATATTGGTTTAGGATCAGTGGATGGTGTAACTGTAACCTGTGCAGTCCTTTGAAAAAAAATGTGATTAAGGGCTATACAAATACATTTTACTTGACTGAAAATAAGTTGTATGTCAAGAAATTTAAAAAAATCTTTGAGCAAATACAAAACACCGCGGTGACGTCTTTAAACTGAGTTTACTCCTAGGGATGGGATTTTCGACTTGTTTTTTCGGCTCGCCTCACTAAAAAGAGATGACTCTTTCAGGCCTCCAACAGCATTTCAGTTTGTTTTACATTACCGATTATTATGTATAGCCCTGCGCACACCTAGCGCCAACCGCAGGCGACGCCTCTGGCGATCGTCATTTTGCCTCTCGCATCAGGTGTACGCAGACACTGTTTGGAAGGAAAACGGTGCGGCGACTGTTGTGGCGAGTATCAAAGAGGTATTATATTTTTGGCGGTCGGTCGCCAAATTGTTCAAGTGTGTGAGGTAGCGGGAAAAAACGCGTCTAGCTGCATCCGCTTTAGATACGAAACACCGCACTGACGTAATTCACCGGAGTTTACTTTTATCCTAGATTGGAATTTCAGACTGTTTTTAGAGAACCGGCTTTTTTTCGACACTGCTCACTAAAAAGAGTCATTCAGCTCCCAAAGGTCTCTTTAAGTTGCTTTTTAATTGTGTATTAATATGAATTACTTAGGGGCGGCACGGGGGCTTCGTGGTTAGCGCATCCGCGGCACAGTTCTGAGGTCATGGGATCAAATCCAGCTACCAGCCTTCATGTGCGGAGTTTGCATGTTCTCCCCGTGCTTGTGTATGTTTCCTCCGGGCATTCCAGGATCCTCCCAAATTCCAAAAACATGCATGTCAAGTTGATTGGCCGGTCCAAATTGTCCCTAGGTGTGTATGAGCGAGTGACTTGTCTGTCTGTGCCCTGCGACTGGCTGCCAATCAGTTCAGGGTGTCCCCTGCCCACTGCTAGAGGATGGTTGAAATGAGCTCTGGCATACCCGCAACCCTACTAAGGATAAGCGGTGCAGATAATGGATGGATGATTACTTAAAAGGATAGAAAACAAAGGAAAATTAACACGTAAACGATAACACTGAAAAACAGGAAACATAAACTAAAATATTCATAAATCAACAAAGAAAAAGATATAATACAAAACAATTTTAACTTTTTTATACTCAACAAAAGTATTGTCAACAACACAGAATCCCAGAAAAAAAATGCATTTTCACCAAACACAAGAGAAAAATAGGGTCTCAAAAGGAACACTCTTGATTAGTAGGTGGCCGGCTCCTGTTATCCACCTCATAGAGCCAGTTCGTCTTTAACCGACACAAGTCGATAGACGTCACATTCACCAATTTGCCTTTTCTTTCGGTGCATTAGTTAATACTGTATTTGTAAACACTATTTATCTCTATGGTATGGTATAAACAACTTTGAGGAAAGCAGAAAACCACGCTTGTAAAAACAGTGTCAGGTATGCAGGGGTACGTTGCAGTTAGCATTCTTTAGCCAAAGGCATGCGTAGGGCTCAACATTATGCACGGAATGACTTAAAATGGGGTAAAAAGATTTTTATAAAAAGACAAAAATGAAAAAAGAAACGAAAGCAAAAATACAATATCTAAAGGAAAGATTTACATATTTAGATAAAATTTAGATAAAAGAAGACATAAATAACAAACTTTATATTTTTATAAACAAATTGAAGAACACAGGAAATATTATTAAAATATTTATTAATCTACAAAAAAAAGATCAAATTCAAAACATTTTGACCAATTTTTATGCCCAACAAATTTAAAGTCAACAACAGAATCCCCAAAAAATGCATATTGACCAATCACTTCCAAGAGCTCAGAGACGTTTCGTTCGCGAACGACACAAGTCGGGTACTGTCAAATATCGGACTCACATTTTTCAGTCATCTGCCTTTTCTTCGACGCATTGGTAAAAACAAAATTTGTAAATTGTGATTTAACTATACGATAGTTCCTATTTTGAATTGTGACATGATCTGAAAAGACGTCACGCAAACAATTCGGGGGGGTTTGGAAAACCACGTCGCTAAAAACGGCATCAGGTGTGTCAAGGAGGACACGCCTCTGTTGGTGTTCTGCAACCAAAGTGACGCGCCGCTTTTGACCAGCAGTAACGGTAACATCGTTGTAAAAGCAGAAAAAATAATCAGTAAAAAAAACGCTGTTACGTAACGTCACTCACAGTCTTTAAACATCTTGTGTGAGGTCAAAATGGAAAGGGAAGTGTCCTTTATCATCTCTTCCAATTGCTCAAACTTTTACAACTGTCCTTGTGTGACAACTGTACCCGCTCTCCCATAGTGGCTGAAATATGTGCAAAAAGTCCAAAAACTGCAATGACGAAGCTTCCCATTTCATTGAAAAGGTTGATGCAGTAGGCATACATCAGGTCTAAGTGATTGAATATTTCACAAAGCATCACAGAAATGTAAGCAAAAGCAGTTTGTGTGACCAGATTGAAAAGCATGCCTTCATTCTCTCTCTCTATTGACTCCCAGGTTTCCAAACGCTGCAGTTCTCGCCTGACCGAGGCACTACTGTCAAAATTAGCAACCGGGTCAAGGGGTCATTTTGCACAGTGTGTTCCAGGGGCACCCGCAATTGTGAAAGGTCACTCTCATTAGAAAGCAATAAACCTGTCTGGGTGGAATTCAATTGCTCGCAACCTGAAAGCGTATTCAGAGTGGAGATCATCCGAAATATAGGTAAACGTTCTCTTGCCTGATCCTCTTCTGTCTATTTAAAAACTCAAATTTTAGCACAGTTGAAAAAGTTTGCTCACTGACTGGTGCTCACTATTCTAAATGTCTCTATTTAGAATGTACCGCACAGACATGTAATGATGACATCATGCGAGTGGACTCGGATTTTGGTCCCTGGTTGGGTTTCCACTGCAGGTTCACCTGGAACCTTAAATCCTCAGAATCAAAGTCGATCCAGGTGAACTTCCCAAAGTATGGGATGAAACAAATATCCCCATCTGAAGGCTGTTCTGATATGCACGCCTACACCTTAGAGACCTTTCAGAATAAAGGGACAGTAGTCATTGGCAAATACTGCAGGTCGGGCTTCATAGGCAGTGTTCAGGTTTCGAACCAGGGTAGCTTCTTTCTGGATGTGCCACCAGGCCGGGCTGTTCAAAGAAACTGGATTACTGTGTCTGTTGGGGAGGAAATCAAATGTAAGTCAGCTTCATGAAATCCAAATCCTGATGCAGTCTTTTATTTTTTTGTGTTAAATCTATTATTTCTTCTCATTTAGCTCTTGCCAAAACCACATTATCCTTTCCACGTGACACACATGGTCTTCACTCCACCGAGTTGCTCTCTCCTAACTACCCTGAGAGTTTTCCCGATGATGACACGATGGAGTGGCACTTTGAGATGCCGGATAAACAAATGGCAATGATTCAATTCCCCAACATCACTGAGCCAAGTTGCCTGAAGAAAAAAACGGCAGTAGAATACCACAGCAGGGGCAGACAGGCGCTAGTGATGCGCCTGCAGGACACTCAACCAGTCCAAAACCAGGGAGACTTTTCTTTAGTTCTAAGGAATTGTGAGATGAACAGAAAACAAGACAGTTCTAATGGACTCTCCTTGAGACTCAAGATGACATTGTCAAGTGAGCCAGGTATGTAAATAAGTTTTATGATTAACGTAACCATATTATGTGCATTTCATTATTATTAACCATATATGAATGTTTTCAATTGGCAGGGAATTTTTTGTATGTGGATTTTTATTTGGGCACTGCACAAAAACAACGTCAACCAATAATTAATAAAAGGAAACTATCGACTATTTGCTGAAACATGTACATATGCCCAAATGGATGCAGATGAAGCAGATGGCTTTAAATGCCTCTGCTTATTTCATTTTTCTTGCAGGAAAGACACTCAAAATCAATACAATAAAACCCTACCCAAGCCTGCAAAAAGGGGGAAAAAGAGATCTCAGGCCTGTGATTATACTATGGAGCAACTGCTTTATCATTTAATATTTAAAAAAAAACCTCTTGATTTGTTAATTTTCTTTTGCGTGTATATATTTTTAAATTTATATTACTTACATTTTTAAAGCCCCAATGTGTAATATTGGATTACTAGATGGCACTGTGTTGTCTGGTACGAACCAGAGCTAGTGATATGCGGCAAAGCATAGCGGCAGGATGCCGGACAAACATCGTGCCGACCTTAGTGGGGATTTATCGGTCTAAAAGAAGTACAATTTTTTCTAAATAAAAATTTGCATTGCTATGATCGCTTATGTATTTTTGCACAATATTCAAATCAATGTTTGTTTTTTACTGAATGAAAATTTTGTTTGTACCACTAGGAGGCACTTAATATTACTCACTGTCCTTTTAAGGTCATCATCTGAATTATTCCTTGAATAAATACGTATGGCTTTGCAATGTTGTCTGAGCATGTCCAACCTTGACATTATGGATTCCCCTTAGATTATAAGTGTCTGTAGAAAAACAACTGTTGACAATTTGTTGGGAATTGCTGATTACTTTCTTTCTATACTAATAACCGTTTAACTATTTTTTAATATAAATTATAATTTTGGGGGGCGGGGGAATGGGGATGTGGGTGATGACATGGCATGATTCCACCTTTACATTACAGTGCTAAGATAATAGGCTTTTTGAGTAAAATATTGCATAAAGATGAAAACGGTATCATTTTGAGCTGTTCTGCTTAACCACATCATACAATTCCTGCTCTTGGTTATTTCAAATAGGAAGTTGACTTTATCACCACACATAGTGTGGGTGCTGTTTTGTCTTTGCAAATTACCCTGAATTTATAACAATTTCATTAGTGCTGTCAAAGTTAAAGCTTTAGCGTCAGAAATGGGGCTCTCAAGCAGGATTAACTCAGTTATTTGCAGGTTTAAGGATTTAACTCAGATTTAAAACATTATAGATTGGTCCTTTGTCTGGGTACTGTTTAGTTTTGCTACATTACAGACTGGGAGACTGATAGAGATACAACATGTTGTGGCAGGTGACAACATTTTCTTTTCTGATTTTCACTTGCATGGCAAAATATGAAATGCAATAGACTGCTGTGTGACAAAGTATTTTTTGTTTATCTCCCTGTTAACATTAAAGGCCATTTTCTTATCAAATGAGAAAATACTTTTGAGACAACCTAAGTGTAGTGACAATGTTCAACTTTTTGGTGCCCAGGGGGCCGCATGTTAGGAAAGAGCATGTTTCCTCATAGCTCAGTCATGAATGATAGTAACTCAGAAGGAAAAGCCTTAACTCTTTCACAGTGCCAGATGTTTCTCTCAAATGGGAAGTGCCGGTGCCAGCCAGTCTTTTCCATATGGAAGGCCTACAGAAAATGTAGCTCTGTAGCTATAAAGACGTAGGACACGTCAAAAGAAAGCTTGAACCCTCATTTTTATTAGAAACAAAATATGCTTCTAGTTGCTTAAAATACAAGAACTGAACGTTGCTAAGTTTCTTGAAAATACTTGTTTCCAAGAAAACCTCTGAGAAAAACGAAAGGATACATTTCAATCAGAACTTTGACTGTAGTGCTTTTTTAGAAATATATATATTCGTGGTATCTACAATATCTAAACAATGCTTCCCATAAACACAAAGACACTTTCCTTGCAAAATAACATTTTATTGCAAGAACATTTACCTTATCCATGAACGAAACATGAACCTTGCTAAAACGTTGAAGTTTAAAGAGTCTTTACCTATATTCTTAATTTTTTCGCCATACTACACGTACTGGGCCTACACACTGACATACGGTGTATTGTGATGGATACAGGAACTAAACTGGGCACCAAGTGTTGACAAAGATCTGATCAAAGTCACTCCTGCCTTCTGGTGTTGATTTATCATACTGATATAATTCCTAGAGGCTTGATACTACCGGAGGGGCTGCGCTAAAGCCTTAAGAATAGTTAAAAAAAAATAACAACAAACACAAACCTGTTTTTACGTTTTGGCACTAAAGGAAAATGCTTCTGAAAATGTATTTATACATAATGGCACTGAATGAGTTAAAAGACAAGTGAGATCCTGCTTTTCTTATACCTAAATTAATGCACAGGAAATGAGTCATCACATTGGAATAGATTTTTTTTTTCTTGCAGTGTTTTGTACTGTGGACCTGAAGAAAGTCAAGACCTTATCTGTGCATTTAGAGAGGCAGAAGCTGCCCTCTATGTGTGAAATGAAGAAGGACTCGGTGACAATGCAGAAGATCACAGTACCCTCAGGGATAGTTTCTCTATTGTCTTTTCAGAATTGCCGACCTGAAGACATCAATGTCACTGCTAGTGGAGTCATTGGTAAATAAAAATTCTGTCTTTTTTTCTTATTTGTATTATTTGTTTTTCAAAACATTGAAAGCAGTTGTTCTCAAATAGTAGGGCCGTCGCCCCAGGGAGAGCGCGAGGCTCCGTCAAGGGGGGCTCGGGCGTATTTGACCTTTTTTTTTTTTTTTTTTTTTTTTAACTTTCTCAGAATAAAGTGCAACTGCTCCTTTATTACACTAGGGCGCAGTTCCATTGTCTTTTGCAGAATGTTTCGTTTACATTTTGCCTCCTCGCGGTGCATTAAGCACAGAGTGTAAGCATTGATTATGAAGTGTAGACACAAAGTGTAGAAGACACTCAAGTGACCCCCATTGAAAAAATTTTACCACGGATGCAGAGAGGGATTGGATAAAGAGACAAACAAAAGTCTCCTCCCGAAAGCTAAGACAAGGCAGTATGTCAAAGCGTATGTAGAAATTCACTGCAGTTTGGTCACTTTGAGTCTCCATAGTTTGTATTCTTTCTTGTGCTTTGTTGCGCTCTTTTTTTGTAACATTTCCAGATGCGCCTTTTGAAAAATTAATGAATGTCTGGGGTCGGGAACCTTTTTGACAAAGAGAACTATGAAAGCAAAAATATATTTATTTTGTTCCTTTTCTTTTTCTGTTTTTATTTTAAAGTCATACTATAAATGTTTAGACAAAAATTCAACAAAACCGCAGAACCCGCTTTCCAGAAAGAAGCTAAATCTTCTGCACATTTTATTTCACTTTGTAATGTTTGATGATTTGATAAAACCTATGAAATAATAGGGTCCAATATGAACAAATACACTACTTTAAATTTGTCTACCAACCGCAAAGATTATTGAGGCTCATTCGGACAGTCATTTTTTTCGTATGTAATGGTTTCAAAACAAGGTGCGAGCAGAATTCTCTCGTAAAAATGTCAGAAAATACTATTGAGGTGTGTGCGCTACGTGTGCAGAAATCTGCCCAGCCCTACCACTCAACCAGTCAATTTGCTGTGGGTGCTTGGCTGGCGTTTTCGGTGTTTGCAGTTTGTTCTGTGGGTCTTCATCTTAAAGTGTCTCAACAATGAACATACATTGTTTAATGAGCTTCCATCTATAGGATTCCCTAGAGAAGTACAGCCAAAACGGTCTGTTGTTATTGTGTACTTGAGTTGAGACTTTGCTGCATACATTCTGGTCTGAATCATATATCTTCTGCGTGTGTTTGCCTGAGCATACACTAAAAGGGGTCAGATACAGAGAAAATCAGTATGACGCTCATTTTATCTTCGAGCCAGACTTACCCATGAAAAGAGCCATACCTGGCTCGCGACCGCACCTTCCCGGCCCCTGATCTATGTTATTGATTTCCAGAGAAGTTTGGTCAATTTATGCTATCATTCTCATTTTTGCACAGCTTGCAGTCGACTTAAAGATTGCCCAAGGTTTCCGGTGCCACTTGCGGTGCCTTCCTTGCCCCGCTGCCTCCCGTCCAAAGTCAAGGCTGTGACGTGGAACTTCCGTCCCCCTCTTCACGGCAGTGTTCAGCTGACTTCTTCAATAGGACCCTTGATGCAGTCCTTGCCGGGTCAGCTTTGCAACAACAGCATAGTTGCTCTGATGGAGGACGACGGAACCACCGTAACACAGTTGTGTCCTGAACAACAGGCCCATTCGAAAGAACAAACTGTAGATACCGTGAGTCCAGGGCTTACTTTCTGAAGTGTTCTGTTCTTTTGATTTAGTGATTTTAAATTCAATTCACCTAAAACCAGGGTCGGCAACCCGCGGCTCGGTTGCCGCATGCAGCTCTCTAGCGCTACGGAGTGGCTCCCTAGCACCTTCCCAAAAATGTCTACAAACTGAAAAGAATGGAGGAGGGACATATATTTTTCTTACAGGAAGACAAACATGACATAAACTAACATTTTTCAATGCTGTAAAAATGCATAAAATAAATATTACAATTCAACTCTGGGTGTCACTACGTAACTATCAGACAAGAGGGAAATCAGCTCCTTCCCTCGTTTTCCTCCCTCACGTCTAACTGTTAAAGCAGGTCTAAGCCTGTTAACGCCTTTTAAAGCGACAGCGTTACAATTTAATGCGGCACTCCTAATTTCAACACAGAAGTCACATTAAACGGGTAAGAGCACAATGCTGTCATAATAAATTTTTTAGCAACAAAGTAGATGTTTTCATTAAGCGATTTCTGATTTTTGTTAGTATATATATTGAATGACACTTGGGGATATTACTCATTTTTTGTTGCTCAGGGTGAGGTTAGGTGCTTTTAGTATCAAAAGAAAGAGGCATAAGGATGCTGCTGTGTTTTACCCATGCACTGACTTGTTTGACAATTGCACAGAAATCAAACTTAAATTGCATTAATTAATTAATTGATTATATTTACTTCACCTCATCAAAAGGCTGCTGTTTTATTTGTATAACTGCATGCTTCGTTTTATTGCACTCTCTGTAGCTTAGAAAAGGGTTATGCGCGTTTCAATTTGTTGTTTTTTTTAATCCTCAAAATGAAAATGTTTTTAAAAAAATGATCTTTATTGCATTTCTTTGGTTTTATCAAAGAAATGAAACATACTGTAATTGTCGTTAAACTTGAGGGGGTATGCTACAATAGCATAACCGCAAGGTGCAACATTCTCCAAGGGATGCCCTGCACTAAACTTAGTAGATAATTGTAGACTAATATAGCTAATATAGATACACGCAGAAAATGTTGCACTCATTATGCGGCTTAAATAAGGCTTTTCAATTTTAGCGGCTCCAGATTTTTTTGGGGGGGTCCAATATGACTCAACATTTTTTATTGCTGACTTCTGACTGTTATGCCCATAATTATACTCTATGCCACTTCTGTCCTCAGGGAGCCATTCAGCAGGTCCAAATCCACGACAACGTATCCGTCACCTTCACCAGAGTGAATGGGACAGGATTGACACCATCCGTGAAGCCTGTATTGATTGCAAGCCTGAAAGGGGATATAGCAGGTTAAAAAATACCGTTTTTTGAATTATGAACAGACCTAATTTTTGGCACAGTAAAATCTTGGGCGCAAAATGAAAAAAAGTGCATTTTCGGTTATAGCCGAAAATATAACAGAGCCCAAATACTGATGCCCAAAAACCATGCAACCATGTCATATCATATCAGAGCTAACTATCTACAATCCAGCATTTTTAATTCCTAAACATGTATGTTAATGTGACATTCAGTCAATTTGTTTCCAAAGTGTAACGGCTGGTGCTAAGCTGTGTGCAAGAATAGTTTAATTTACCACTATTCTTATCTCACTATTAGTGTGACTCATTATATAAAAAAAGGTTTTGAAAATTATTCCCAGCACCAGTTTCATGTTTTAAAGCTTAAAAATCATTAAATTGACTGTATAATGTTTTTGTGGTCACACTGTGTAAGAAGGTAATAAATGTTATTTATTTTGGGTAAAATGTTTCTTTAATATGCGAATTTAATATATTTTTAACTTGTTTTTCCAGTTTTACTATATTTTCATCTTGGGTTGTTTTTTGTTTTAGAAAAATAATAAAACAGAATACTTATCATAAGCAAAAAGCATTTATGAGTGGAACAAAAAATGTTTTACTACATGTTTATTAAAATCAGCTAAGTTATGTGCAAGATTTTTACTTTATTCGATATATTTTGTCATGCAGTCTTAAACAATTCCAAAATAAGTTATTAAGTGTACTGTCAGACCTCATTGACAGAAAAAAACATATATATTTATTTGATGATGATGATAAAAATAATAATAGTAATTTAATCCGCCATATGACATAGATGAATGTTACAGTAGGCGAAAAAGAAAGCGAAAGTGAAAATACTGAATCATGGCATACTTTTTTGCAAAGATAACATTGGAAAATTTCCTGCTGCACACCAGACCATGTCTCACAGCACACTGGCACAGTGGTGGAAAAACACTGCAGGTTGGGACTAGTGAATTTTCCTGCAGGGTTTTGAGAAGTAATTAAATTGAGATTTTGTATTTTATTTTTTAAATAAGAATCTGGATTTCATTTTCAAAAATGGTTATTTTCTATCATATCAGACAACCCTACTTGCCTTAAAATGCATTTTGAACCCATGTAAACACAGTACTTGAATTACTTGCAAAAAAATATTCAGGAAAAAGCCGATATGAGATTCTGACTGTGTGATAACAGTCAGCAAAAATATCAGTGTCACAGCATCTCACTGAACTGGTCTTGGTCTCCTTTCTCCATCACAGAAAGGTACATTTTCACAGTCACCTCACAGAGAGACACCAGCCTCCTTTTGGCGACGCCTGGGTGGCCGAACGGCATGAAGTCCTATGCCACCGTTTCTTGGATAGTCACACTACCCCCAAAGATGAAGGCACACTTGGAGTTCACCAATCTCAGCCAGCCCAAGTGCGCCAACCGCCACACCAACATCCGAGTGCAGAGGTTTGACAGCCCGGAGGAGGATTACAGCCGCAGGGAGGATGAAGCGGCCGAGGACATCAGCGTCACAGAGAGCTTTTACCTCAACATGTCCAACTGCATGCCCGAGACAGGACAGTTCAGTGTCATTACGAGGCTTACTATTCAGGAAGGTACGTTTTGCAATTCTGTTCACCGGATTGTTCCATTTTCAAATTCAAGAATGTTCATCGTTGGTTTTTCCTAACTCAGACCAGTTATTGATCATCATTGTGAGTGTGGTGGCTGCATTGGTGCTCCTTTTCATCGCCGTGCTGGTGGCTGTCTGTTTGATAATTAAGTAAGTGTGTTATATTTTTCAGCATGCAATAGTCAACCATATAAGCTATTGGTGAGTCAGACTGGGTACCTTTTGCATTTGAGCCAGGACCATTGGTTTAAAGGACATATTTGTTTTCCTATTACGCGTGTTTGAATCAACATCCAGGTTGCGAGACGAGAAACAAGCACTTTAGTGAGCCGTTTGAGATTTTTATTACAATAAAAAATAAAAAAGAATGCTATGAGGATTTATGTACTGTATAATGCTGTGATGTGCGCTTTCAAAACGGCTGACGATGATTTATATACCAAAAGGGCGGAACACGGATGTTAGTGGATAACTCCCCAGGCACCAGGTTCACACCAGTCCTCAGTTTAGACTGACTCCTGTAGGTTGTTTGATAAGACTCAAAGCCTCCCTCTCAACAGTAAACCAGAACACCACTTTAAACAATGTAGAGACTGTATAACAACTAGATATATGGCTATATTGTAGAGAAACGTGAATGAAACAAGATGTAAATAAGTAAGTCAGTTCAAGTGAATGGATGATTATAAGGCATATTAATTACCACTATACTTACGTGATTGAAATTTTGATGTGATGATTTTTTCATAACGAAAAGGATATACCCAGAAATCTTACAATTATGAGTATACCCTCCTGACTACCAGGGAAACAAATGTTGTCCAAGCACATTACTGCAAAGGAAATCTTTTAATTTTTTATTTTTGTTTTAAAGCAATCCTATACAGGGGAAACGGAACGTCATCGTAAAACAGTCAGTCAAACAAAAGAATCAAAAAGTCAACTTGACAAAGTGTTCAACATAGACATAACTGTCCCTCATCATTATACTTTGGTCTACATTATGCTTATTTTGGATGATACTTCAAAAAGCCGTTCCCTATCTTGGAAAGGCAAAGAAAAATCCTGCACTTGGAGCACATAACATATGTTTTACTGTTGCAGCCAGATTGGCACACCTTGATTCACATGGTTTATCTTATCTCTGAAGGAGGCACAGCACCATAGTGTCTCAGAGTTGCATTTGGCTGTGGTTTTCATTTTTGATGTGCGGGAGTGTAGTCATCTTTGCTGTGACTTGCTTCACGTCCTGCCTGGGCTCAAGCAATTAACCCTTCATGATAGAGCAATTTGAACTCGAGGAGCTTTTGTTGTTTCATCCCCAGACACTGGCAGTCACCCTTATACTGAAGCCATGAGTTAGTGATTGTCAGGTCAAAAAAAGTGGAAAACTGCATGCACTGTCCATTTTAGTGTAGAAACTCAACATTTGATATACCAAGTCCACACAACCCATGTTAGTGTTTTACCCCGCAATTGCCAGCGGCCTTGACCATTGGACACAATTTTTCTCTTCCTTGGAAAATATTTTGCGTTTGTCCTGAGGTTCAATCACATTGGCAGATGATACCATGACCACTGGCTTTTTGTCCAACCATGTTATGACAGCAAGTTCAGGTGTGTATTCTATCACCACCATTTCTGCCGACCCTCTTTTTTTGGAAGTGCTCTTCGTCTGTGATCTTGCAGTCCGTTAGGCCTTGGGGTCCATTCACTGTCATTGCTTTCGTCATCAGGGTATCAAGGAGGCTGATTGTTGTAAAGTAATTGTCAAAGAACAAGTAGGCGCCTAGGAAAACAGACTCTGTCAATTGAAGAACAACTTGTCCCCCGATGCTCTTTCCTCCTGTAACTGTGAAAGTCGTCTTGCTTTGGTAGACCACAAAATCCTAAACTAGACCAGTCGGTGCAGGCTAGAAAAATATCTTTAGTCCAGTTGGGTTTGGTTTGCCCGGTACCTACAGGGACACTGGGCATCGACCAGTTACAGGAACCATTTGCTCATCGATGCACAATTTTCCTGTTCTTGGCAGACCCAGACATCCTTGTCTTACCTGAGGGGCCTAATTCTCCACAAGAGAACACGTTTGTTTTGTTTTTTATCTGAGACACCAAGATCGTTGACCAGCTTGATGGAGTTTCTATATTTATAAAACTGATTTCTGGTCTTGGATTCCGCCATTTTTTACTCTAGTACTTTCAATACATTTGAATATTTGGATATAAAAGAGCAAAATGGATGAAATAAGTTCAAATGTCCACTAGAGAGGGCATTATTTGAGACACTTAAATACGGGGCTCAAATACATTTAGAATAACTCAAACAACACATTTTTGTGTTCATAAGAGTCTTTTTAATAAAATGCCAACAGCGTTTCAAGACAAAATGTTTGATAAAAAGTTGAAACACTTAGTTCTACTCTTGCCATAAAAAGTGCTTGCACTGAGGGAAGCCATTTTCTTTTACGGTAAAGTTGAGGTAACAAAGCTCCACCCCTACAAATTTGATATCGTTGGTAAGAACTGATTGTCCTTTATAGAGCTTTACAGGAGTTAACGTGATGGGATGACTGGGTGGGAGATATTTAGGCTTAGAAATGTCCTCTACAGAGGATAAATTTTAACTACTGGTAGTCTGGAGGATATTCACTGACCCTTTCAATATTTTACCGGTACCCCATTCCTAGTAATTAGAGGCATTACAAATTGAACATTTTTGAAAGTTTATAAATGTGTTTTTTTCTCGCTATCAAACAGGAAAAAGAAAAAGGCACTTAAAGATCAAGTTTCCATCTACAACCCAAACGGCACCAGCTTCCTGCCAGGACACAACGGCTTCCCCAAAACCCGTGAAGACAATGAGTCTCACGTGTACGCCTCCATTGAAGACACGCTTGTCTACACCCACCTACTGAGAAAGGGGGAAGAGATGGGCATCTACTCGCAGTCAAACACATACGATTCCTACACGGGACAGGAAGAACCTCCTAAACACACAAACAAAATGGAGACAGGGGTCTACCAAGAGTATCCGTCCTCTCAGAAAGCACCCCCCCTTCCAAACAGGCCCCCTAGCCACAACTTTACCCTTGTGGACAATGAGATTTACCAGAACCAGCCGCCCTCTGAGGGGCACTCGCCCGAGTTGAATACACAGCGGGAACCAAAGAAAGGAAACTGATCGAATGCAGGATTTTCATTGGACTTTTTTCAACTGGGGTCTTAATCTGACTTGCAGGATCTCGCCTGTCTTAACTTGGGCTTCATGGCAGCTTGCTTTGCCCATGCAGGTTCTTGCACAAAACTAGATGTACATGTTCAGACTCGCCTGTTGCTTTTGTCTGCTTTCGTCTAGAGCGGCATCTCTTGAGAAATGAAAACTGAATCATCCAGTGTTGTGCAGTGAGGTATGTGTGTGAGGCAAGAAGCGTTATGTAAACTGTAGCATAGCTAAAAAAAACTTTTATGGTCTTACTCACAAATTAAGTCGATGCAATTCTCTTTTTGATTAAAAGCATCAATAGGAAGGCAATCCTTGAAAAGGGAAAAAAAAAGTCCATGCGGCAAGAAAGAAAAAATGACTGGATGGCTCATGTTTCTGTTCGCTAGCTAGTACTATCACTAATTTTATTGTTTGGGGCAGAGGTGTGCACCAAATTAGAATCTTTGGTCTCACTATCGCCCTCTGCCATGAGGCAAGAGAATTGCCTGCCTCATCCTGCATCTGCAGACACGCAGCAAAGTAATATGTTACATACGAATTTTATTAATAATATTCATGATGAACTGTGGAATTACAGCAATTTTGAAAAAGAAAATCCAAAAATTGCAAAGTTAAATGAAAGAGAACTAGATGAATAATCTGAAAATATAAAACATTTTGAATCATTTTTCATTGTATCTTTCTATGATGTCACGGTAGGCACAACCTCATCTGCCTACCCTGACTGCACATCCCTGGAATGACCGCTTATTAGTAATGATGACTTATAGTAAAGATGCATGTTGTATATTCCCTTGAAATCCGTTTTAGTTCGTCTTAACAACAACCACTCATAGTTATGTGAGTGCAGACTAAACATGCTGCTATGCAACTAATGTTTGCCAAATTAAGTGCATTTCATTCTTTTTTGGGGGTAATTAAATACATATCCTAAGTTGTGGATTACATTGTGGCGGAGGTGTGGAGACGCGCTAACCACTCAGCTGCCGTGCTGCCCGGGTCATATTATCCATCCATCCATTATCTGCACCGCTTGTCCTCAGTAGGGTCATATTATAAAAAAAAATAAAAAAATTCTCAACCTACGAGTAAAAAAATGCATGTAATATGATAATTGATGTATTTTTGCAACTAGGAGGCGCTAAATGGTACACACTGTCTCAGGAAAATAGTTTACGGATGTACTATTATATTTCATGGCTTGAAAGGCCTCTTCAGGAAGTGTACATTTTTCTGCTTATTGACGATTTTGCAAACTTAGCTTGTCCCGATGGTGCTTTTATTACAAGTCTCTCTGCTGGAAACCTACGTGAGCCACTCCCCTGCGGCCCATTGCTCGCTGGTAGCCACTGTTTATGTTGGCTACTTCAGATAATGTCAATAAAACCCGCCGAGTTACTCTGTGTCACTTATCTCCTGCAGCTGGTCATGCAAATAAAATGTGTTGAATCATTTCAATTTCATTCTCTGGTTCCTTCATTGTTTAATGCTCTTTTTCACTTACGGCTGATAGACCAGGGGTGTCAAACTCCTTTCAACTCAGGGGCCACACGATAGAACAAATATTCTCTCAGGGGGCGGACTAGTAGATTAGAGAGAGAGAAAAAGAGAGAGTGTGGGACAAGGAAAGAGAGAAATGGAGAAAGAGAGAGAGAGAGAGAGAGAGAATGTGATAAACAAAAGAGATAAAAATAAATCGTAAGAGAGAGGGAGAAAGAAAGAGAGAAAGACATCCAGAGAGAAATACAAAGAAGGAAAGAAAGAAAGAAGGAGAGAAAGGGGAAGGAGCAAAAAAGAGAAGGAAGGAAAAAGAAGAGGAAAGCGAGAGAGAGAGAGAAAAGTAAAAAAGGAAGAGAGAGCAAAAGAAGGTAAAAAGACAGAGAGGGAAAAGGAAGAGAGCAAAAGAAGGTAAAAAGACACATAGAAAGAAAAAGACAAAGGGGAACAAAGAAAGAAAAAGAGACAGAGAGTGAAAAAGAGCTAGTGAGTCAGAGAAAAGGGAGGAAGAGAGCGATCGAGGGAGTGAGAGAAAGAAATACAAGTTTTTGAGAGGCACCCGGCTTTGGCAACATCAAGTGGACATATTTCAACCTGCAGCTCGTTTTTCTCTTGCGCTTCCCTCAACGTTGTCTCGCCGGCCGGATTCAATCCCTGAGCGGGCCTGGTCCGCCTGTTTGACACCACTGTGATAGACCATGAGTGCAGAAATAAAACAGACACAGTTGTGAAAATGGAACTCATCTTTGGAAAACCTGTTGTTCAAAGAATGCAACTGAGTGACTGCCGATGATATCTTAAAGAAAAAAAAAAGAGAAGTCAGTTTGAGTGAGATCTTAAATGACAATGTCGTCAGCCGGGCTTGGAAGAAATAACAGGCAGCATTACATTTACTCTGTGACATTTACTTGGGTAAGTTTTGGACATTACCTACTCATGGGAGTATTTTTAAATCACTTTACTTTTTACCATTACTTAATTAGATTTATGAAGAAGAAACAGTACTCTTACTCCGCTACATTATGCTTCATTAAACCTGTTACTAAGTAACTATTATTTCGATATACGAATGTTTGTTGTATATCTTTAATATTTCTGTAGTATTTTTGTGGTATTTTTGTGATATTTCCATAGGAGAATTTTTGTAGTATCCTTATAGGTGCAATTTGCAATATTTCTGTTGTAAACCTCTTGTAGTATTTTTATATTAATTTTTGTAGTAATATTTCTCTAGTAGTTTTTATTTTGTAGTATTATGTATTGGTATGTTTTTAGTATTTCAGAAGAAGTATAACTGATGTATTTCCAAAACAGTATTTTACTTTTTTTTGGTAAAAATTGTGTTGTATTTTCACAGTAGTATTTAAAGAAAAAATGAGATATACGACTATCAGGATAAAAGGCAGAAACAAATCATTCACAACGTAGAGCAGAAAGATGTCATGGTTGCCATGGCGCACAACTGGCCGTGCCCGTGTGTGTCACGGTTGCCATGGTGCCCAATTGGCCCTGCCCGTGGGCTGCCAGCTGTGGCTCGTTGAGAGATTGGATTTCTGTCTATATAAAGCTCAGTGCTCTTTTGCTTCGGGGGTCAGCCCGTCAAACAAACTTCTGCCCCACAAGACGTGGGTTCTGACTCGGTTCTGTTTTCTTGTTGATATCTTAAGTCCGGTATTGTTCCCATTTATTTTTGTCATGTTTAATGTCGGGTTCCAGTTTTGTTTCCGTCTATTTTGGTCCTGTTTATTATTCTCTCCAGTTTTTGTTCCCGTCTAGTTTCTCCTGTTAATTATCGATATCCTGATTTGTTGTTAGTCCTGTCTGTCCCTGCCTGTCCTTCCACGCCGGAACGACTTCCTAACGTGCATGACTCCCCGTTTCCCATAAAATAAAAGGCTTGTGTGAGAACGTCACGCGATTGAGTCCTTTTTCTGTTCTGGTTCTGACAAAAGACTGGCCTCAGTCATAATAGCAGTGCAATGTTTGTGAATGACAAAGAATAGTACATGGTAGTAATAGTGCAAAAAAAAGGGAAATTACACTGAGCATCAAGAAAGCCCCCCAAATCTAGGTTATGGAGCAGTTACCTTACGTTCCTGCAATCAGATACATTTGTCCAGTTTACCACACCTTTACCCGCCCACATGCACGCACGTACACTACTGCACTCTCACATTTTGATGCTTTTTCACGCTCAAAGCACAGCAGGCCTTCGCGTTGGCAGCATGGCGCTTTTAAGAGTTGCAGTGTGTTTCCTCGTTGTCTTCCAAATTAAAGGTAAGTTAGGAGCCTTCTTATTTTACATAAAAAAGAAGGGATTTGAGGAAGTGTTTATGATTGATTTTTAACAGGCTGAATTAAATATTTGGTGACGGCTTTAATAAACTGCGGTGAGTGGTCTCACCAGTTAGTAAGAGAGACAATAATGTAAATGCGTCTTATTACAAAATGTTTCGATGTGGGTGTAGCCTTTTGTTTTAAATATAATTTGTTTAAAAAAAGAACTAATGATTTAAATAATAAGCAGAAATACATGTACTTTTATATAAATGTAGGTTGATAAATGTGCTTTTTTAATTTTAAACGAGACCCTCACCTAGAGGGCACTGACATAATTACTACAAGTACCCAATACCTCGCGAGACACTGGGAAAAAAAAATATGAAAAATAAATGGTGCGTCACTTTGAGTCCCCATGGATTGCATACTTGCTTGTGCTTTTTACAACTCAACTTCGGTTACCGACATAATACAGAGACAGTGGTCGAATAATAGAACCTGTCCCTTTAATCATATGTTGAGGCAAGTATTTTTCTATTTAACGTACAAACACAGAGGTACAGTAATTATTGTTTACTATCAACATTAATGTTTTTGAATTTTGTGTCTGGTAAAATTGAAAATAACAACAACAAAAAATATTAAATGACTACATATAAATACGAACAAAAGACAAATAGTGTTAGAGGTTGTCAACTGAGGTTGTCAACACTCACCTTGGCCCTAACCCTCACCCTAACCCTAAAATTAACCCTAACCCTAAACCCTGACCCTAACCTTAGCATTAACCCTAACAATAACCCCAAACCCTAAACCTAATCATTAACCCTTAACCATGAACCCTAAACCCTAAACCTAACCCTAACATTCACTCTAATCCTGACCCTAGCCCTAACCCTAAGACTAACCATATGAAGTGCCAGCAGGAAGACCAATTGTCTCAGATTGCAACAGTGAATCCTACAGGATCGCTGAATACATAGACCACTTCCTCACTCCACTATCCACAAAACATAATAGCTACATTAAAGACACATATGACTTCGTAAACAAAATAAAACAGATTAAAATAACGCAGGAAACAATCCTATTCACCATTGACATAGATAGCCCCTCCACAAACATAAACACAGTCGCAGGGTTAACAGCAGTAAAGCGCTGGATGGAAAAATACCCGGACGACAAACGCCCAGACACAGAATTAATACAACTCCTAGAAATTAACCTCACTAGGAACGACTTTGAATTCAACAAGGAATTCTACTTACAGATTAGTGGTACAGCCATGGGCAAAAAATTTGCACCTGCCTATGCTAACATCTACATGGCACATTGGGAGGAGACAGCTTTTGAAAAATGCGACAAACTACCCACCAATTATTTTAGATACTTGGATGACATTTGGGGAACATGGACACATAATATAGAGGAATTCAACCAATTCATACGAATCCTCAACACACACCATAGTACAATTACAGTCAAACATTCCACAAATGACCATCAGATAGATTTTCTAGACACAACCACTTACAAAGGACCCTCATTCACCCAAACACAAACTTTAGACACTAAGGCCTTTTTCAAAGACACAGACACACATGCGCTCTTACACAAAAACAGCCTACATCCAAAGCACACCTATAGGGGCTTAATAAAATCACAGTTGCTCAGATTCCACAGAATCTGCTCACAAAATACAGACTTTGAAAAGGCTACTCAAACCCTGTTCAAGGCACTGAGACCAAGAGGATACTCTAGATCTTTCCTCAGGCAAGTCCGTAAAACATTTTTAACCACAGGGCAACGGGACACACAGAAAATTATCCCCCTAATAAGTAACTACCCAGAATTTAGCCAAACTGCTAATAGAAAAATTAGACAAAATATAAACCAGACACTACAGAACACAGACATAATCCAAGATTACAAAATCATCTCAGCCTTTAAAAGAAACAAAAACCTAAAAGATTACTTAGTAAAAAGTAAATTACCGGAAATCAACATAACACAAACGCAGGGCCCCACATTCTACAAACAAGCCACCACAGTTAGGAACACCGTCACCAACACAAACTACCTAATTAAACAAACAATCACACCTACTACGGAAAACTGTATATATGTCATAAAGTGTAAACACTGCAACATTAAATATATAGGAGAGACAGGAAATTCTATCAGATGTAGATTAGCACAACACATTTACAACATTAGGAACAACAGACAAAGTAACACACACCTTGTAGCCCACTTCATACAACATGGACTACAGGCATTAGAAATATGGGGCCTACAAACAAACAGCAATTGGACACAAGAAGAAAGACGTAAGGCAGAAAAACACTGGATAAGAAAACTTAACACTCTCTTTCCAGATGGACTAAACAAACGCAGGTAAGACAAGAAACGCTCCAGTTTCCTGAATGCCCAGTGCAGAAACTTACTTTCTCAAGGACCTCCAATTTTTGGGGGACCTTGAGAAAGAAAGATTGCTTCCTAACCTAACCCTAACACTAACCATTAAACCTATCCCTAACCCTAACCCTAAACCCTAAACCTTACCCTGATATTGACCCCAACCTTAACCCTAACCATAACCGTAAGCCTAAGCCTAAGCCTAAGCCTAAGCCTAAGCCTAAGCCTAAGCCTAAGCCTAAACCTAAACCTAAGCCTAAACCTAACCCTAAGCTTACCCCTAATCCTAACATTAAACCCTAACCGTAAACCCTGAGCCCAACCCTAAACCCTAACCCTTAACCCTAAACCCTGAACCCTAACCCTTAACCCTAAACCCTAAACATAACCCTAACATTAACCCTAACCCTAACTCCAACTCTAACCCTAACCCTAACCCAAACCCAAACCCAACTGACCCTAACCCTAAACTTAAGAAAATAAAATACCCTCCATTTTCTCCACCAAAGGCAATGGTTAAAATAGAATTTAAAAAAAAGGAAATAAATAAATAGTGAATGAATGATAGCTGCTACCATACCCGCCCATTATTAGGAACATCATTGGTTAGATGTTTGTTGGTTGGATCTCTTAACCACTAGTGCCATAGGGGCATCATTCTCTGTGGTGTGTCTTGGGCAAGTACAGCCAGCGGACGCCCATCCCTCTCCAGGCCAACATATGTTTTTCACCCAGTCTCGAACCGGGGACCTCTCGTGAGTCAGGCGAACGTGCTATTGATAATCCTCACAAAGGTCAATAATAAACAAAACAAAAAAAAACCATAATCATGTCTGTTGTGCTGCCAAGGCCCTGAGAGAGAGACACAGAGAGAGACAGAGAGAGAGAGAGAGAGACACAGAGAGAGAGACAGAGAGAGAGAGAGAGAGACAGAGAGAGACAGCGAGAGACAGAGACAGAGAAAAGAACTGCCTTGCTGTAGTGTACTTGAGTGTGGTCAAGATTCAAATTAGGCAAGGAACAAAATTGTAATACCCAACCCACGTTTGACTATCATACATGTTACTTGATGGCGGCATGAGTTTATTTAGAGTTTGACCAACAGAAAGTGCATCCTGCTATGCAACACGGGCTTCGATTTGCCTGTAAGCTAAAAATAAATGAATAAAAGAGGTCAAGTTGACTGTAAAAACAGGTTGGCCGGGTTTTATCTAGTGTACAAAATAGAGTTCATCCCAACCAGGACTGGCCCAAGCCTTCACAGGGCCCTAAACAAAATCAAATTTGGAGCCCCTTATTATTACTTGATCATTTTTATACCTACTAGACCAGGGGTGGCGAACACGCGGCTCTAGAGCCGCATGCAGCTCTTATCCAATCAGAATGCGGCTCTTTGCCTCATCATATTTTCTATATACTGTGGCTCTTGACTTCGTTTCATGTTTAGTTTTTTTCCCCTCTTAAAACACACTTGAATCCATCAGAGTTAATAATAAATAATAAATAATATTTTGAAATTGATTTGGCAAATTTGTTGTTTTTAACTGACTGCCCATCATCTGCGTAGGTTATGTCTTGTGCCGGAAAATTAAGTAAACATTTCATGAGCGTGCAGCAGTTACCCTCACGGTCAAAATGGCAAAATGCAAAGCGAAACGGAAATAGTGTTATGTTATGTGTGTTATGGGATATAATATGTTTTTAATTTTGTGTGTTTGTGTGTGTCTGTCTGTCACGGCAGGTCAGTGGGTGGTGTGGCTCTTTGACTCTCACAGTTCAAAATTTCGGCTCTTTGTGTCAAACGTCTTCGCCACCCCTGTACTAGACTTACTCACTATGTTTTACTCCAGGGCTGGGCAACTATTTGGAGTCAGGGGCCGCATGTGATATGTTATACTTCTTTCATGAATAGATTAGTTTCGTCAAATTGGTTTTGGTATTTCAAAGTAATTTTTATGTAGTATTTCGATAGTAGTGTTTTTTTTTATTTCTGTAGTACTTTTGTTGTATTTCGAAAGTTCATTTTTTGTTGTATATCTGTAGTATTTTTGTAGTATATTTGTATTATTACAGTAGTTTTATGATTAGAGTATTTTGTGGTATTACTGTAGAATTATTTTTTTGAGTATATTTGTACTTTCTCTGTTGCATTTTGTGTTATTTTGATATAAAATGTTGAATAGCTGTAATATTTCTGTAGTATTTTTGTAGTATTTTTGTGATATTTCCAAAGCAGAATTTTTGTAGTATCCTTATAGGTGTAATTTGCAGTATTTCTGTTGTAAACCTCTTGTAGTATTTTTATATTAATATTTGTAGTAATATTTCTGTAGTAGTTTTTATTTTATAGTATTATGTATTGGTATGTTTTTAGTTTTTCAGAAGAAGTATAACTGATGTATTTCCAAGGCAGTATTTTACTAATATTTTTGTAAAAATTTTGTTGTATTTTCACAGTAGTATTTTCGTCATATTTCGTATTTTTGTGATATTAATGTAGTAGTATCTTTGGAGTAGTTCTATACTATTTCTTATTTTCAGAATTAAAGCAAAATAATATACTGTATGGTGTCCCTGTTTTTAAGCACCATATTTGATATTTAGTCTTGTAGTTATTGTGTCATATTTTTGTTGTATTTCTGTAGAAGCATTTTTGAGTGTACAGACAATGGGGACAATGTTGGCACCAAAAAGGTTATCCACTCTTAGGAGCTTAGCTTGTTTATATCTTGAGCCGGAGATAAAACGAGGTAAAAGTGGTTTCTCGGCATAACACTGGCTCTGATCCCAACTAATACTGACCATGACAGAAAGTGAAAGCTCTAATGCAATCGGAGTAAACTGTGGTCATTCCTATCCCTTGGTTGATTTCTAGGTATCCTGGTGATGGTCCTGCTGATAGCTGCTAAAAAATTACCTTTTTTTGTACAAACAGGCCAATATGATGCAGCAGATTTTGGCTATTCTGAAGATTTTGGGTTCGATGAGTTCTATGGATATGAGATTGGTACGTATGTTTTGTATTACAGTAAAATACAGTGGGGTTACATTGCAAAAGGAACCTGTGGTAGTCAAATTCATGTTGTAAACAAAGATAGTTGAGAATGATAATATGCTTGTTCCTGGATTTTTTTGTCAGTGTAACATGAAAATGGTCAAATTAAGAAAAGGCATCTTTCCAAAATGGGCGGCATGGCGGATGAGTGGTCAGCATGTCTGCGGCACAGTTCTGAGGTCATGGGTTTAAATACAGCTACCAGCCTCCTTGTGCAAGGTTTGCCTGTTCCACCAGTACTTGCCTGGATTTCCTCCGGGCACTGACCTCGGGAGAATAACACCAGGGACACATATTCATATTATCTGGATGTTTTTTAGAAATATTCTAGGTAAATGGAAATAAAGTTTGATTGTATTTTTATGCGGCAGCACGGCAGCACAGTGGCTAGCACGTGTGCGGCACAGTTCTGGGGTCATGAGATCGAACCTTCCTGAGTGAAGTTTGCATGTTCTCCCCGCGCTTGCCTGGGTTTCCTCCGGGCACTCCCACATACTAAAAACATGCATGTCAGGTTAATTGGCTGGTCCAAATTGTCCCTAGGTGTGAATGAGTTGTCTGTCCCTGTGTGCTCTGCCACTGTATGGCAACCAGTTCAGGGTGTCCCCTGCCCACAACCCGGAGATAGCTGAGATGGGCTCCAGCCTACTGAGGACGAGCGCTGCAGATAATGGATAGATGAATGTTTCAAAAACTGTCTAAACGCCAACCCCAACCCCCAAAAAGACGAAAAATAGGAGTTTATTAAAACTTGAGGAATGAGTTGACTGAGGCTGTGATCATCCCTCATGCCAGGCAGGATATGTTAACAGAGAGTAGCAAAATTTGAGGTTGCGGACACTGCATTTGAAAGTTCAGCCGATGTGATGATTAAATCTATGTGTAAAAACAACGACTTTGCCATGATTAACAGTTTGGAAATTGTGTGTATCTAGATACAGAGACAACTGAGGAACCCAATGTCAAGACAACAACTTTAAGTACAACAACCAAAGCAGGTGAGTATGTCAAACATACGGCTCATTGGATGATTTATTCAGACCTGCCAAATATTTCTTAGTATGTCAAAGCAATAACGAAGTCTTTTTCTATCAGATGTTATGATTTTATAAATAAATGCTAACAAAATGCTCTCTCTAGCCGCAAAAGGGCAGTGTTGAGTTTGTGTAGCGTGGTGAGTTGTTTAGGTGTAAAACGCCAATTAACTCAACTGTTAAAATAAACCACTTATACATTCAATGCCAACATTAAAATATTTTTTTTTTATAAATGTTTGTGAATAAATGTGTTGTGTTTAGAAAAGACCCCTTGTCATCCGTGATCATAATATGCAGGGTAAGTTGATAATGTCAGCCGAATGATAACGCATAGTACTGAAAAACAATGCAAAATATTTGGCGTTAACATTCTTTTACTGATTGGAAAATGGAGATCCAAAGTTTGATATGCCTGCTCTAGAATCTTTTTTTTCACTACTGACATTTTTAATTGAGTTTTTAACAATATTCTAAACTAATATGAAATAAAAATCCCATTACAGATTGTGATTGTGAATAAAACATTCCCAAAGTCATCCCATCGCTCATTAATCCCATTCATTAGTTCACTCTCCCCAGCAATTTTTCACAAGAGATTGCGTCAATCATCGACGTTTTCCATATGTTTATGGCTAGGCCATCCGGGATCTCCCAGTGTCTCAAAATAATATAGAGCCCAGGTCATGAATCCAGTTAT
The DNA here is from genome assembly GCF_059441175.1 of Urocampus carinirostris. Classification (NCBI taxonomy): domain Eukaryota; kingdom Metazoa; phylum Chordata; class Actinopteri; order Syngnathiformes; family Syngnathidae; genus Urocampus; species Urocampus carinirostris. The sequence continues at coordinate 29,032,049 of NC_142350.1, forward strand.
TTGAATTTTGAAAGAAGATGAGTCCAAGTGTGGCACTACAGTTCTGTCTCCAAGAAGACACAGTCAAGCTGATTTTGGAGAGTACAATTCAACCATTTCCTCATATAGTCAATCATAATTTCCCATACAAGTGCTATTTTAGAACATTCCCACAGAGCATGAATCAGTATACCTTTCTCATTGCTACATTTCCAACAAAAAACAAAATTATTTGCAAGAGGACAACAGTTGACAACAACTACTTTTTGAAATTTGTATTTGGACGAACAGGCCAAGGGAAGCCGTGGTCTGATGATGAACCGGATTTTAACCTTGATGGACACCTAACGACAGCATCCATCCCAAGTGGGTCAAATGACGGCCGGTACTATTTTGAGGTTGAGAAAGGTAATCCCGCTTTGTATATTGTATATATTTTGTACATTGAAACATTGTCATCCTCTGAGCATATAATCCGCATATTGAAGTCAAAATGTTTAAACATACACCTTTGTATTGTTAGGAATTAAACTATATTACAAATGTAGCATTTACCAAATTGTTCGAATTAGTTATCTGACTCCATTAACCAAACACAAACTTTATTCTCCTAACAATGCATGCTCATTTCTTAATTTTAGGGAAAAAATATTGACAAGAGACAGGCATTTTCACACGGGGGAAGATTTCTTTTCTTAAATTATCTAGCTAAGTGAATTCCATCCAATTAGCCGAATTATTGTCGCTCGAGGCTTCCTCGAGTGACAATAACAGGATGTCGTAACAGTAACAGGATCTCCAATCTGATCCCCCGTCTCTTTCTTCCGTCTTTCTGACACGTCCGGGAATCGGCCCCTTCCCCTTGGGCGGGCCAGGAACTCCTCACCTCGTCTGACCGGTGCGTCACGAAGGATGGGTCAGGTGCCAACTTCACCTCCTCCTCGCCGGAAGACGCCGCCACGTCTAGGACTCACAACAAGAAAGCTTATCAGCTCAAAGCAATGCGAAGCGTTTATCAAAACAAGGCCTAATTCCCTTGTCAGCGCCCAGCTATCAAAATTCCCCAGCCAAAACACTCTACACTTGGAACGGCGCGACCTGTTCTCGACCTTCAGCCTCCTGTGAAAAATCCCCACTGCATTCAACAAATGTAATTTGTATTATATTAAATCCCTTATTGTCAAATAAATAAAATAACAAATCCTTCAGTATACACCTAATGTAGGGAACAACAAATAACAGAGGGAAACTTCTTAAGATAAAGGTTGTACTGTATACATTCTTGCAGAGACAAATGATACAAGCAAACTCAAGCTTACTCGCTAAAAAAAACCTTCATGTACATTGGTTAATCTCTTCTGGACCTCTCTGTTACTTTCTGCCAGCTATCTGAAAATGCGACAGACCATACATAGTGGATGCTACAGTTCCATCAATCCATATATAGAGTAAGTTTATGCTTTTGGCAGGGAACGTAGGAGAACACACCAGCCGCAGGAAAAGAGATCACATTTGGATCTTCAATGAATTTGGTGAGTGATAAGTTCATAGTTTTTTTGGACTGTACAAAAACCTTTAAGATGCAAAAATTACAATCTCTTCTAAAAGTCCTCCACTGAACCCTTTATTGTTATCGAATCTCCCAGGTTACAAAAAGCGGATAAGATCCAAAGGTTAAGAAAACCAAAGAACAGTAACATTATTGGCCAAGGTTGACATGATGTAAACAGTGCATATTAGTCAAAATAATGAAAAACTGCGATAATAGTCATAAAAACGAACAACACTTGCATCCTATGAAATCTCCTTCGCGGGTGTCCAATAGTAAAAAACATTATTACATTTTTTTTTGAAAGAAAGTAGAATAAACTTATCAGTGAGTGATATGAATTGAATCATCCTTTATTTAATGTCAAAGTTTAAATGCAGAAACATTGTCTAGTTGCGTAATGGCGTCGCTCTCGTTTAGCCCTGATAATCGGGATACTCACAAACACGAGTTACCGTACTGGGTTTCTCTAGGCACCTGAGAGAGTCATTCAAAATGTTTCAAAAATCCAACTTCCGATCCAACATCCTTTTACATACACAGAGACTTACGCTATAAACAGATGGATACAACGGTGGCATTCACAATAAAGTGGTACCTCTAGTTATAAATATATCTACATACAAAAGTTTCAGGTTACAAAATACCTGAACGGGAAAATATTGCCTGTAGTTGCAAAGGCGTTTCAGGATACAAATCTAAATATACAGCACAGTACATGTTGCCATCCGCCGCTCACAGAGTTCTACCACGCAATGCGGCGCGTATGTTTGAATCCTGGCATGCCTTCGCGTTTCTGCTTTGCAAACAGTCTGTGATATGGTTTCACTACAAAGAACTATCATTTACTATTGGCCCCACGAAAGACATGCAGAATAGAAGAGGAAGAGGATTTTTCTGGACATCAAAACAAAGCAAGAGATAATATAAAGGTATAAAAACACATACCGCCATACAGGAGGAGTTCGGAGACGACAAGGTTAGGGATACAGCCATCATTCTATCAGCCCAGATTAAGCAACATTTTGCCAAAATTAGATGAAGTCTCAGAATAAAAAAGTGTTGACAGGTTGGGCTATCGCTCATTATATTGATGTCTGCCTTGTGCATTTCTGAAAAATTGTCAAAATCCTGCAAAAGCAGACTTCATTGGATCCATTTTTCCCAAAAAAGCGAGGCAAAAACACTGCTGAGGATCGGTAAACAAAAAGGCCAGTTAAAAGGTAAATCCATATTTGTATTATTCCTGTTATTCTTTTTTTCTTTTACATTATGTGCCTCTTTTTTATGTTTTTTTTGTGCGTTAATTTAATTTCAATATGTATTTGTTTCCTGTTCTGATGCTCTTATGATTTATTGAAAATATAAACAATACTTTTGCGGGGCTTGGAACGGATTAGCGCATTTACATTCAAAAGGTGCCTCTTATTACAAATGTTTCAGTTTACAGAGCTACTGCCGGAACAAATTAAATTTGTGAGTAGAGCTACCACTCTGTATGGATTGATAAATCTGTGGCATTTTTGCTGTGGGGGCAGTAAATAAAATGCAAGTAAACCAGATTTGGTGTGTATCATTCACAGTGCCTGAGGATGAGGAAAAACGCACGTTCGCATAAGAAAGCAGTTTGCTCGGATGTGTATACAGTTCTATGTGTACAGGTAATCGGAGATGAAAGGAATAACCCAACCATTGCAAATGGAATACTCGGAGTTGGGCTAAGACCTTTATGTGATTTCTTTGTACATTTGCATAGTATTACACTTTCAAAATAATGGAAATGCCCAAATGGAATACTGCCCACATGTAAACATACCCATTGTTACCTCAAGATACAAGATACAACCGCACAATGAGCCCCAAAATACTATGTGAAATTTGAGTATCTGCTGTTAACTCGTTCAACACCATCAGTGTCTATAGCTGTCGATGGCAGCGAAGGAGTTAAGTCGATCAAGCCTTATTATTGAAAATGTATTATGCATTTGCCGCAAATAATGAACAATACAGGGACCATTCAGTTGAAAACAGTATTTTCCTTTCTTCAGAGAGTCATAACATATCAACATCAACCATTTTCCTGAGAAGACAAGCTGCATTGTCATGTTGGTGTGATGCCGGAATCTGTTATATGTTCCCTTTTTCATGATCGTGTCCCCTTGAAGTGTTGATCATCGCTCCTTCAATTCTGTGACTGAACTGTTTGCAATCAAGAACAGAAGCAGTTGAGGTTCAAGTCAGAGGAGAATCAGGACTTGAGCTGATCGCATCGCCTCATCAACTGAAATTGATGTCTGTTGTCTTTCATTGTGTGTTTTATTCAGATACGTAAGGTGATAGACCTAACAATTCCATGGTAAGATGAAGACAGTAATGTATATCTTGGTTTTCTCTCACTCAGCCTATATAATTACCATCAGTGTGAGCGTGGTGGTCGTTCTGGTCATCTTTGCAATTGCCATGGGAGCAGCCTGTTGCATAGTTAAGTAAGTGCTTGATATGTATTTGAACTTTTTTTTGGCGTGTGTGTGTGTTTGTCCCTTTAAACCCTATTCACATACACTTTACATTTTAACACATGTAATCTTTCAAGCCCGATAATTTCTAGGCGTCACTTTAAAAATGACTTCTTCTTTAATACCAAACAGGAAGAAGACCATGGACATCAATCATCAGGTCTCCATCGACAAACCAAACGGGACCAGTTCCCACTCAGGATTCAAATGTTTCTCTAAGACTCAGGAAACTGATGAATACCATGAGTACACGTGCATTGAGGACACTTTGGTGTACAGCCACCTGCTGAAGAAAGGGGTTCAGATGGGTATCTACACACAGTCAGAGGGGTACGAAACCCTCGAAGGGCAAGCAAACCCTCCGGAGTCTAAAGGTGCAAACAAAATTGACATAGGGGAATACGAAGAGGTTTCGTCCCCTCATCAGCCACCCCCACTTCCAAAAAGGACCCCAGGCAACAGTCAGTCACTTTTGGATAATCACCTTTATCAGAATCAACTACCTTCAGAAGAGCACCCAGTAATGGTAGAGAAGCATTCTACTACGGTAGAGATTTATACTACGATAGAAGAGCCTTCTGCTACAGTGGAGGTGCATTCCGCACCAATGAAAGCTCAGTAAAGGTTTTCTTTAAAAATTCACTAACTAGAAGTGCTCAGGCTCGTCAGCTGGAACTATTGATTTCAGTGGCAGGCTGTACATTTCACACCTACGCCTACAGTAGTGCTAAGTCTGAATCAATCCAACCCTCAATAACTATTTAATGGCTATAAAACATTTATTGGCTGAAGCTGCGACACATACAGGTATATAAAAGCATCAACAATAACCTCATAAAATTTCATTATTATGTAGGACTATATCCACACTCACCAAATTCGTTTTTATTTGTGCACGAAATCCATCCTCCTTCCTTCCCTTAAGAAGATTTCAATTACTCTGTCGTACAGCGTTTCAGTTCCTTCAAGAAGTTATTTTCAATCGCCATCAAAGCTATTGCTGTAAGTTGAGCCTGTCGTATTTCTGGCAAGTTTTTTGTTCGATTTGAAGCTCAAAAAGTCCGTTCGACAGAAGCCGTGTACATTGGGATTTTATTTAACGTTTTCTTTGGGATATTTTCTGTACCAAACCCTAGCCAAATTCATTTTATTACCTGAGTATGAACTTTACATTACAATATTATTATCATTTATACAATCATATTTGGTATTTAGATTCTATGTAAACCATGTAACATACATTTTTTCTAGATTTTGCTTAACTTATTTCCGTTCCTACACAAATATTTTTTATTTTACAAGTTGTTTTGTTGTTGACGTGCCCTGAGACTTCGCGATGAAGGGCTAATAAATGACTTGACTTTTTTACTTTTTAGCGCCACCCTGTGGACGTTATTGGAAAACAAAAACGTGGCGTAAAAATGTTAACGTGAAAAGAACATCCTTACCGACAATATTACTTTATAAACGTTTCTAACAAATAACTTTTTTTACTGTCAAATTATAAATTCAAAAATAATCTTGCCGCTATTGTACAACTCTTGCCACGATTTCTTTGACTTCGGATATTTTGTCGCCATCGTGTGGATGTGGAAAAAAAGTGGCTTAAAATAGCTATTACCCTTCTTTAGCATGTCAAAAAATTCAACTTCTGCCTCTTATTTTGTTTGGTCCAGGGAATTCTGTTGAATTGACGGCTTTTTAAAGAAAATTCAGCGCCATATTGGACCATTTCATGTGATTTTTCTCTAAAATCAGCAAAATGTACATAAAAATGGTTACTTTAAGTGTTTGCAATCATTTAACCCGAAATGGAATACATTTCAATTTTGTATTTTTGATAACTTTTGGATGACACACATGCTCAATTTTATTGTGTCCGCAGTGCAATATTATCAACTTCCTCGAGGTGTAGGCCACAGAATCATAACATGTTTTTTTCTCTGTTTAATAATTTGATCAACTCCATCAATGTTAGTTTCATTATGCAAATACATATTCTGAATATATATTTTTACTTGATATTTTGCTCAAATTCTACCTGTACCAATAGTCATTAGCCACCGTCTTAGAATGTGCTCAATTGCTCTCCCAAAATACTACAATTTCATAAAAGCCATTTATAGGAAGTGACATCATTTGATTTTGGCGGGAGTTTAACTGTGGAAAAAGGTATGCTTCAAATTTTACTCTCCTGTTTCTATTTGATCTGAAATGTTTTACACGTATGAGCCACCCGGAAAGTTCTATCCTATTATGGCAAAGCATGGAAAATGGGTAATGAGTACATTTTTTTTAAAACATGTTAGACTTAATTATTAAAGTTTTGTCAATATGTTGAAAGTTAGCTAGCTAAAAGTTAATCAGCTAAAGATTGAAGGTGTTTATACATTTGACTATAAAGGATTTTATACGATCGAATACAAATTACATTTAATGCAAAATATATTCATTGGCAGGGCTGTGGTGTGATGTCAGGGCACCCTAGTGAAAAATGTTGTTTACAGGAACGGCGGGAACGGGACGTACGGCCGATAAGATAATCAGCACATCCAGACGCAGAAAGGCCCTGATGACGGAGAAACGCCTGGTGTTGTTTTGAGTATTCCAGACATCGCGACGCTCTTCTACGAAATGGTGAAGCCCAGGGGGTGCTTCCTTGGCACGCCCATGGGAGGAGTCGGCACGCCATTATGCGGGGAGAAGATGGCCAATTGGAGAGAGCTAAAGGATTTGGGAAAAAGGCTTCCCACAGACGCCAACTACACTAATTCGGCCGTTTTCGATGGAGTACACTTAGTTAAATTGTTAATGAAATCAAATCTGCCCTTGTGTGAAAATGTCGGCTTTCTTGTTTATCTTTTCTCTCAAGAAACGAGCGCGCATAAATTGTTGGGTGAATGTAGGTTGTGTTTGGTCAATGGAGTCAGCTAACTAATTCGAACAATTTGGTAAACGGTACATTTTGATATTAATTCCCAACAAGAGCAACAGCTAGATTAGCTAAAATAGATTCCACCCTCTTAGAGGAACCTAACAGGTTGGAGTCGGGACCTATCAGGGGGGGAATTAGGTCAGGAATATTAATGATAATAATAATATTCCATATTATTAATATTAAAATAATAACATGAACTTCATATAGTGTAGAACAGAACGTTTAAAAAAAACCTAAGCTTTATTGGTAAAATGTGATAGGAAATGGCAGGGTGGAAAACATTTAGAGACATTGTTTAGGAAAACAAGCTATAAGTCAAGCCAAGTCGTGTTTATTTGTATAGCCCTTAATCACAAGAAGTCTCAAAGGGCTGTAAAGACCAAAGACTATTATTACACCATCTCTCATCTAAAACCTATATGAGGGAAAGGAAAAACTCAAAAATCCTGTTGCTGCAAACAAAGAATCACCCCTATACAATTGTTTTAAAGTCACACAATATTGAACTCACACACCGAAGCCCTTTCGGCCCGGCAGCTCTCATCGAACCACTTCCCATTGGCAGTGGGGGCCAACGTTCCGCAGTTCTGGGTGCGTCCGCCGTCCGGCTGCGTGGTTATTTCCGTTTCCCAGTTCTTGAAGCGCAACTGGGACCCGGACTGGTCCAACCAACGGCCTTCGGTCACCATGTCGTTGACGCCCAGCCAGATGGGCTCCTCCGGCCCGATGCTTTGGCGCACATAAGCATAGAGATCCTGGTTTTCCTGGCCCGTCAGGGGGGTGCTCAAGGTGCCCCCCTTGGCCACGCAGTCGTCACTGGCTGCGTGGAAAGTCTTCTTGACTGGATCGGCCAGAAAACACTTGCCTGGGACCTTTGTTCCGCGGAGACACACTGTGACGGGTGAATGGTTTGACAGATTACCACAAATTCTGGACTACGGAGCACACCTGATTTAAAGCCGCATGCGCAAATTTAAGAACGAACCTCAATTTTGTCTTATCGGGTCAAAACCTGTGACGTCATACCTTATCATTATTTCCTGCCACACTCAAATATTCTCTCAGCCGACACTACTCGTTAAAAAGATTCCCAGCATTTATGTGTAATGGATTTTATCCTTTCGTGCATATATGTTGATGCTAATTTAAAGGCGGTGTATGTAACTTCAAAAATATTCTACTTACTGACGCCATATTCTGGCTGAAATCATCATTGCAGCTCTTTTTGTTGGGCTTGCAGGTATGTAAAATTCTTAGATGTACTTGAATAAACTCTTCTTATTTCATCTATATCGGGGTACAAACAGTCCTTTTCTTACTTTCACCTTTTTCATTCTACAATTAAAAAACCATAAACACGCGCGTGATGTCGCTTTGTGGCTGGAACACTGATGATAAAAGATAGAAGCAGTTAGGTGGAGGAAAAATATATGAAGGTTCTCTTGTTCACACATACTTGATAGAGATTTTTTTTCATTTGAAACCTTTCAAAGCCCCAATGTGTAATATTTGAATACGAGATGGCACAGTGTTGTCTGATACTAGCAAGGGCCAGTGATACATGGGACAGCGTGGCGGCAGAATGCCGGAAAAACATGGCACCGACTTGAATAGGGATTCCTCGGTGTGAAAGAAATACAAATTTCTCAACTTGTGATTTTTTTTTCATATAAAATAACATTGGTGTAATAGTTCATGAATTTTTAGCTAGTATTCAAATCAATACTTGTTCGTTTTTACTGAATGTAAGTTCTTTTGTACCACTAAGAGCCACAAAATATTACACACTGTCCTTTTAAGGTCACCTCAAACTATGCACCCCACGTTTAATCAATATTGACTGCTGCGCTAGTTGATTGAAATTGAAAGCTGCAGAAAGAGTCAAGCAAAAAGGTCTCTTGATTGCGGCACAATGGGTTCCTCAGACATTTTTCCACTGATCTTTCACTCCCAGGCAAGTGATTTATCCTCAGACATTTCCCTTCTGATTCTACCAAGACGGCGATCCCACTCCAAAGGGACAGTGTGAATCTCATTAATCCACTAGTTAGATGAGGAGGCCTTTGAATAGGGACTAATTGTGATTAAGGGCTATACAAATAAAAATGACTTGACTTGACTTTGGCTACTGAAAGGAGGCATACTGTAGTTACTGTTGCCGTTTAGCCGCGCTTCGTTATTCAATTTCTTTACTACAACCTTCAAATCACGATGCTTTGTTTTAAATAGTCGAATTCCTCTGGTCTCAACTCATTTTAAGCCAGCCGCTCAACGCCGTGGATGCGCCCCCGAACAGGGTAAGGAGCAGTCAGCTCCCTCTAGGCTCGAGAGCCTAGCCTTGACTTGACCATTTCCCTTCTTTTCAAAATTAATAAGGTGTGTTTTGGTCACTTTAAGTCTCTGTCTTTTGTCTTTTTCCGTTGTGCTTTAAGCACTTCTTTACAGTGGTACGACAGAAAACAGCAACATCTAGTGGGAAAAGAAAACAGTGTCCCTTTGTATCAAGGTTGGGGCCTCAAATTATTATCCTGAGGGCCTCGGGTTTGAGAACTCTGCCATACAGGACACAACTTCAAAGTGTAGTCTTCAAAAAGAGACCATCACTACGCTGATACTCCAAATGGTTAAAGTACCACTTCAGTTTGACATTGGGTGCACCTTTTTAGGCGTTTAGGTAAAAATACCAGGTACTGTTTTATAGGGTAAGAGCTTCCCATTTCTGAGCATAACATTAAATTACACGAGGTTGTAATATGCCTCCATGCATCCACTAACTGAACTGCTCATCCTCAGTAGGGTCGCGGGGGTGCTGGAGCCCATCCCAGCTATCTTCAGGCAGTGGGCCGGGGGATACCCTGAACCGGTTTGCCAGCCAGTTGTAACTGACTTGCTCATTCACTGGCTAATTAACCTGACATGCATGTTTTTAGAATGTGGGAGGAAACCCACGCAGGCCTAGAGAGAACATGTAAACTCCACACAGGGAGGCTGGTATCTGGATTTGATCCCATGCCCTCAAAACTGTGCCGCGGACGTGCTAACCACTCAGCTGCTGTGTCGTTGCAGTATGCTTTGTAACATATTCCATCGCTTTTCAAAAATATATGAATATTACAAAACGTACTTGATTGCAGAGATTGCTGCTCTTTCAACAAGTTCAAGTCGTAAACAATATCTTGTATTTGCTTCCTCAGTTCCTCAATCGCAGCGCCGGTGGAATCTGTCAGGATTGAAGGAAACGATGACAATCGCATCCTGAAGTCAAAGGTCGTGATTGAATTTACCTTTTTTTGTGCTTTTCTTTTCAGTCGCCTGCTGATGTGCAAACTGCAGCAGCAGAAAAAAGCAAAACAGAAAGTAGAGAATTCGCCCTTGTTCCATGATTGTCTTTTCGACGTCTGCCTGCCTGTTTCGACAAATACTGTACCTCGTATAAAGGGAGAGCGCAAATGTTTTGCAGATGTTTTAAATGACTTTTGTCTTGTTTCGCAAAGCCGCAGGGGAGGCGTGCAACAGGATTGTTAGCGGAGCAAAGCCAAGACTCCTTAGTTTGGAAACGTCCCTCAGCAGGATTGTTATTTCAGTTGTATCGAATTCCTCATGAAAACATGTCCTCACTGCATTATTCTTTATTTCCAAGTGCTAGTCAATCACCCAACACATTTTCTTCAGAATCACAAGTCGCTGAAAACAATGTCATCTTAAAATTTTATTTCCAATGGGAATTTTTTTTGCAATGAGGCAGGTAACACATCAACATTGTTAAAAAATATGTCCTCAACAGTGTAGAAACGTTCAAAAGGCAGCTTGTTTACAATTCTTTCAAGATGAGACGTCATCACTCAAATGCATAGTCAAGTATTGTAGTATAAATAAATGCATTTTGCATTCACTTGAAAAAATAAACCCATCCTTTTTGAATAACTTTTGAGGGAGGTGTTTCTTCCTTTCGTAGTATATTCAATGGCTGACGCCGCTAACGCTGTGTGGGTGAATGGGTAAGTGTGAAATACAATGTAAAGGTCTACAATGATTTGAAAAGCGCTAAATACTGTAAATGCAGACCATTTATCATTTTAATGCTATGTTTTATTGAATGGTGTTTCTTCCAGTAAGGTACGCGTAGTTGTGCCTCGTCATGATAGAAATAATAAAAAAAATATATACAAATATACTTTCAGTGTTAATTTTCTTTGTCAATTAACTTCACAATTTTGGGATTCATCTTCAACATCTTTGAATGTTCACTGTATACAATCATTATTACGAATAGCCTTAGTATGTAACACATAATTGTGCTGAGAGTCTGCAGAGGCAGAGTGAGGCACTCAATTCTCTTGCCTCGTGGCAGAGGGCGATAGAGAAACCAAGTATTCTGATTTGGGGCACGCCTCAGCCCCGAACAAAATTAGTAAAAGCATTAGCAAGCTAACAGCAAGTCAAGACATGCATTAACAGCGCGTCACTGGTTACCCCTTTTTAAAAATTATTTTACTTATACATAAAAAACAAAAGAAAAAGTGTTTTATAATATAATTATTTTTTTCCATATAATTCAGAGCGAATTTTGTCCTGTTTTTATTGATGTTTTATACCATATCATGTTTCACCAATATATTAAAATTGGCCTGTATTGATTATTTATTCAAATTTTATTTTTATATTAGAGAAAAAAATTACAAAAAACTGAAATAATATTTGTAAAAAAATTGAAACAAATGTATTTAATGAAGCAGGACACTAAAAATATGACAAAAAAGACTCCTGAAAAAGAGTCAGAAAAACAGGACTGCCTTTTTTCTCAAGTCAATGTAAAACAATTTCATAAATTGGTTCCTTAAAGGGACAGTGTGTCTTATTTAGCACCTCCTGTTGGCAAAAAGGTAATTGATTAAAAAAAACAATATTGAATTGAATAAGCAAAAATACATGGGCTACCATATAAACATGCATTTTCCAATACTCATAGGTCAAATAAAATTGTTTTTCTTTTACATAACATGACGCTCAACTAGGAGGAGCTGAGATCATGGTCAGCCATCTTGCTGCTACGGGTACCCTATAAAAAAACATTGTGATAGGCCGAGCAAAAAAAATGAGAAAAAAATATTTCTATTCTTCTGCACTACAGCCACATCTAGTCGTTAAATACTACACACTGTCCCTTTAATGTCGGTGCAAAATATTTCAAATCAAAAAACACAATATTACAAATGGTGGTAATCAGTAATCAGTATACAGTCACTGCCCTACTTACAGACGAGATCCGGATAATCGTCCGCAAGTTGAATTTGTTCGTAAGTTGCTCAATGTTATATTTTGTATGTTTAAGGTTTATATAAGTATGTTTAGGGCTTGTATAAGTAACCTGTATTGTTTTGTACTAAAAAATAAACATTTCATCAAATAATATGCTCAATAAAGATAAATAAAGTTAAGTGTAACTTACTTTTGGAAGATGAGCTTCAACAGTGACTTCCTCCTCCAAGGTAGAAAGTGGAGGAAAAAAAGCGATCCAACCATTTTTTCAACCGTATCAAGCTTTCTTATTCCAATTTCATTTCAAAAGAAACGTCTCGCCTTCTCTTTACACTTTACACCAACCATATTGAATAGATGCGCGAGATATTAAACAATAAAAATGTCAAAGTTCTTAGCGCACTGGAGATAGTATAGACATAAACAGTATAGAATGTTTACACAAGAACTATGAAGAGGAAGCAGATTTTTTTTTACTTCCGGGTGGATGCTGGGTGACCTGTCACAGCGCCACACGCCACGGAAAAAAAACACTACAGTAATGTCCTCTACTCGGAAAAAGGTGCGCACAATACAAAATCTAACTTACAGCGATGTCCGGATATTTTTCCACATCCCGAAAAAAATGTTCGTATCTACCGTTTTACGTAAGTCGAATGGTCGTAAGTGGGGGAGCGTCCGTAATACTGACAACAACTTATACATGATTTGTTTTTAAATGAAGCCTTGTTAACTTTATGTGCCACTGTATGTTCCCTGATCGTTTGCTGCAAACATATTTTGTGTGCGTTGTACAGCGCTTCTGCTGTTCCCTAATACGCAGCAGTTGTGTTGACAATACAAATTGATCTCTGTGCAGATGAGCCAGGAAGCCCAATTGATCGTGGCTCATAAGCACTTTGGATGAATGCGAAGCCCTTTGCGAGCGCCGCAGCTGCAAAGCTCGTATTGGTTCGTGGGCGTATTCCTCTTAAGGATAATAAATATAAAAAAAAACAACTTAAAACACATAAAGAAACAGACATAATTCATTTATCCATTATCTGCACCGCTTATCCTCAGTAGGGTCGCGGGGGTGCTGAAGCCCATCCCAGCTAATTTGGGGTAGTGGACTGGGGACACCCTGAACCTGTTGCCAGCCAGTCGTAACTGACTTGCTCATTCACTGGCTAATTAACCTGACATGCATGTTTTTGGAAAGTGGGAGGAAACCAAAGTGCCCGGAGGAAACTCACGCAAGCACGGGGAGAACATGCAAACTCCTCACAGGAAGGTTCGATCTCATGACCTCGGAACTGTGCCGCACATATGCTAACCACAGCGCCGCTGTGCTGCCCCTCAGACAGAATTCAAGCGTGCATCTTAAAGAAGAATGCAAAAAATATTCAAACTTGTGCTTCTTGTCTGTGGAAAACAATCATAGTCATCGTGTAGTTCCTTTTCTTAACATTTGGCTCCAACCCTCCAGGCTACGTCGGGCAAAGCACTGGAACAACAGGGAGAGAACATTGAGTAGGATGAGTGATGCGTGTGGGATCAACGTTGGTAAAAGTCACAAAAGTGGAAAGTAAATTTAGCAAATACAATTGTTACACCAGATACAATACAGTCACCAACAACAACATTTAAACACACAAGAACCAATAAGCATCAGAATTTGTAAGAATAAAGTGGCATTTTTAATTCAATGTATGTATTACGATCTCACAAAATTACAAATTACAGGCTTTTCCCTTCGAGTCGAAATTTTTCTCTTACGCATGTTTTTTTAGGGATGCTATATTGTTGATTTTAATTTTGTTGGGTATAAAAAAGGAACAATGTTTTTGCATTCTGCGCATCTATAAATAATTGAAAAAGTCAATCACTATAATAAACTTTTTGTTGTGAGTTTTTCAGAAATTCAGAGTTACTTGACATTAAAGTCGCTTAGTCTAAAAAAGGTTGAAGTACCGTAAGTTAAAGGTTCACTGTAAGAGAAAAAATGAATACTATTACAATTTAGTAGAATAATAGATTTTAGATTGTGGTGCATTAAGGACCCCTAGCTGACATTTCCTTGCGCCTGCAAGAAGGCCTTGATATCGCCAACTTGAAATCTGATTTGCTAAATCAACAGTTGCATCATCACTTGTTATGGTAAAAGAGGGCCTGAAACCCGACTAGTGAAGGCCTCCAGGCAGATTTGTGACCCTGACAATAAGTATTGTCTGAAATATGATTGGTTAAATGCTTAAATATTTAAGTACACATCTGGAAGCAGCACAGTCAGGGGGGAAACGATGAAAAAAAACTGACAGACAAGTTGGAACAAGTGTATTCATGGACAAAATATAATTAGATCTCAAGATTCAGATATTTCTTTTAGGTCGGCAGTTCATTATTTTCTGAAATGCAATAAAAATGGCATACATATTAGATTCATAAGTCAAGTCATGCGTATTTGTATAGCCCTTAATCACAAGGCGTCTCAAAGGGCTGCACAGACAATTGCAAACTACTGACTATTATTACACCATCCCCTGAACTAAAACCTACATGAGGGCAAGGAAAAACCTCAACCTACCAGGATGAACAGGCTGCAATGGATAGTGCAATACCCTGACACGTATAGGTCATGCATAAGCTAATGAATTTAAGTGTGTTTTAAAGCCTAGATTTTAACAGTTCCACTGAGGTTGCAATGTCAGATGGCAGAGCATTCCACAGCACCCGGGGCCCTAATGGAGAACGCTCTTTAACCTGTTGATCTCTTTTTGGCCCTCTGAAATATTGCAAGTCTTGTATCGCTTTAATATTTAGGGTAAAAACTCAAATACTCCCTCTCAAAGTATTAGAATATCTTTCAAAAGTATACCAGTAGGCTGGTAGCCATAAGTGAAAATGTTAAAATAATGAAAGGCTTGGAATATGTCAGTAATAAATTCAGAATGTATGACATGTCCGTTTTTTTTAATTGTATTACAAAGAGTGAATAATTTAATCACAATAATAATACTTTCTGAGACAGTCCTGTATATTTTATATAATGATTTATATTCAGTTAATTTTGCCAATATGTATTTATCGAGCTAAATTTTTTAACTGTTTCTATATCATAAACATGATTATTTATGTTGCGTTACTGCTATATGCTGGACACATGCCGTAGCAACAGGTTTGATGTGCAGTTTCTACATTGTCGAAGACGGTGTTTTTCAACCACTGTGCAACCACACAGTCAGGTTTGCCGTGGTAAATTATCCAAATTGTGTGCCTGTGCAGGAGAGCTGCACTATTAACTGAAATGTAATCGATATCGCGAAGAAGTGTGATAGTGTAATTGCAAGACAATGGATTTTTTTGTTTTTCTTTTTATAGTTCCCATTTGTTATTTGAGTGATGGAGTGTTTAGCCAATAGGAATTGTCACAGTTCGGGTTTTAACTGCACCGGCCAATCAGAGGCACGTTTTAATAGCAATAGCCAATAGAGGCAAGGCAAAGTTTGCATGCAGTTGCTAGAATGTGATAGGCTGGTGTAAACTGTCAGTCGAACAGCCCTTCCAAAACTGGCCACAAAAACAAAAGTGACAGCATGTAGATTTAGCGCCTCCTTACATTGAAAAGAAATTCATCACTTGAATAAGACTCAGAGGAAAGTCAGAAGAATAAGCAGAAAAAAAGAAAAATGCTGATCACCGGCGGGTGCTTCGTGAATTGTTATCGCGTCTGGGAATTGACTGAGGCGACGTCGGATGTGAAAGCTAACAACTAGGCTAACAACTCTTAGGCCACCACTGCTAAACGTGGCTAGTCACAAACGCCAGATACATTATCCATGGAATGGATAACCTGGAGCTACAATACGTATAAAACAGCTACATTTGCAACTCTTGTTTTTCAATCATCACGGAGAGGGCTGGAAGCCTTGCTGAAGTCGTGGTTACCCGATCCTAGCGTGTAAATAGCTAGCTAGCTGCTCTCTAGATCGTTTTTTTACACTCAAAGGAGAAGCCCTCCAATTTTGTTGTACTTTTGTACATTGACAATAAATACTCGTTATTCAACTGCAATTCTGTTTTCATTTGTACATCTAAAGTTGTCATTTTGATTCAGTCGGTAAGATCGTCATATTGAGGTAGGTTTGCTTGTCAGTATGTTGTAGTTCTCACGAAAAACAAAACTAGCAAAGAAAATGCACTTTTCTTTTAAAATCAAAAATAACATCGACATTGCGATACATTTCTGAAAAGTCGCAGTCAGGTTTTTGTCCAAAATCGTGGAGGCCTACTGTGCGGTCTAGCGTTTGGAAGAGTAATCATCTACTACTCTTCCATACCATAAGCGGCAGCAGCAGCAAAATGCAGCTAATTGCTTTGTGCTTAGAGACAAGTCAATTAGTGAGAGAAAAACTGAAAGCTGTAGAGAAAATCTTCGTGTGTGTGTCTTTTATTGACTCCTGCCAGGAAATCAGCTCTATCTTCATCCAAACAGGCCCAGGTTTCACACTGATTGAGTATGAATATGAAAGATTATAAAACTTTTTTTTGTGTTTATTTGATTCCCAGTCAAGACATTATAATATAACGTCACACTTCAATGTTTAAAAACACTTATATCATTAATATAAGCTTCTTTTTTTTACATTTTCAGCTGTTGGCGTCCCGCTGGATTTTTTTCAATTAAAGAAATGTGCCTTGGCTCAAAATAGGTTGAAAAACACTAGTTTGAGAAGTACTTTTGACTTAATGGTGCTAGTACGAAGACAATTTCAAAATCTGTTCTGAAATATGATTTTCAATGTTCGGCAGATCTGTAATTGTAAAATCAAGTCATGCGATTCATCGAGAACGGAACACGCGTATGAATGTGCCACCAAATCAATAAATTCCAAGTTGTAAAAACAAAACATGTGCAAAGTGCCTCAGCACATGGATCACCCATGTGGCCTAGTGAAGCTTAAAATGTAAAAGCTGCGCTTCAAGTGCACCACAAATACAAAGTGTAAAAAGGGAGGCGTGGCCACAGTGAGCAACAACACCACAAGTGTGTTGGAAGAATGGCACAAACCTGTTAAGAAGTGGCTCACACCACGGCTAGCCAACACAAAGCAGCATCATAGGGTACATTAAAGAAACACACACAGAGAAATAAACAAGAAATGTAGGGACAATGAGAAAAACATTTATGATGAAAAGAATGATGTCTTAATAGAGGATATAGGAGAATTTCTTCTTCCAAGGGGGGTGTGACAGAAAATAATTGAAAAGCACTGACTTAAACAAACCATCCTTGATCGCTCTGCAAACAGTACCGGTAGAGGTGATCATGTACAGTGGAGAAAATAAGTATTTGAACACCCTGCTATTTTGCTATTTCTCCCACTTAGAAATCGTGGAGGGGTCTGATTTTTTTTTCGGAGGTGTATGTCCACTGTGAGAGAGATAAACTAAAAAGAAAAATCCAGAAATCATGATGCATTATTTTTTTAACCATTTATTTGTGTGGTACAGCTCCAAATAAGTATTTAAACACCTGTGTATCATCTAGAATTCTGACCTGTTAATCCGCCCATTAGAAGTCCACCTGCACTCCATGTATCATCCTGAATCAGATGCACCTGTTTGAGGTCATTAGTTGCAAAAAGACACTTGTCCACCCCATAAAATCAGTAAGACATTAACTTGTAACATGGAGTAGCCCAAAGAGCTGTCCAAAGACACCAGAGACAAAATTGTACACCTCCAAAAGCCTGGAAAGGGCTGCAGAGCAATTGCCAAGTAGCTTGGTGAAAAAAGGTCCACTGTTTGAGCAGTCATTAGAAAACAGAAGAAGCTAAACATGACGGTCAATCTCAGTCGGAGTGGAGCCCCACGCAAAATATCACCTTGTGGGGTCTCAATGATTTGAAGAAAGGTGAGGAATCAGCCCAGAACTACACGGCAGGAGTTGGTCAATAACCTGAAAAGAGCTGAGACCACCGTTTCCAAGGTCACGATGGTAATACACTAAGACGTCATGATTTCAAATCATGCATGGCACGAAAGGTTCCCCTGCCTAAACCAGCAGATGTCAAGGCCCGTCTTAAATATGCATATGACCATTTGGATGATACAGAGGAGTCATGGGAGAACGTTTTGTGGTCAGATGAGACCAAAATAAAACTTTTTGGTCATAATTCCACTAAGCATGTTAGGAGGAAGAAGAATGAAGAGTACAATCCGAAGAACACCATCCCTACTGTGAAGCATTGGGGGTGATTTGGGGGTGTTTTTCTGCACATGGGACAGGACGAGTGCACTTCACTAAAGAGAGGATGACTTGGGCTGTGTATTGTGAGATTTTGGGGAACAACCTCCTTCCCTCAGCCAGAGCATTGAAGATGGGTCGAGGCTGGGTCTTCCAACATGACAACGACCCGAATCACACAACCAGGAAAACCAAGTAGTGGCTCCGTAAGAAGCATATCAAGGTTCTAGCATGGCACAGTTAGTCTCCAGACCTGAATCCAAAGACTACAGAAAAAAATTTGACCTCTGTAATAGCAAACAAAGGCTACTGTGCCAAATATCAACATTCATTTTCTTAGGTGTTGAAATAAGTATTTGCAGCTATATCACACAAATAAATCGTTAAAAAAATCATGCATTGTGATTTCTGGATTTTTGTTTTTAGTTTATCTCTCTCACAGAGGACATGCACCTACGATGAAAGTTTCAAACCCCCCATGATTTCTAAGTGGGAGAAATAGCAAAATAGCAGGGTGTTCAAACTCTTATTTTCTTCACTGTAGCATAAAATGCTAACTATTGTAAGACGAAGTTGATAAAATCTGCATACATTCCCTTTCAATTGGATCAGCAAACGGCCGGTATGGTATCAGACAATACAACACAGCCGCATCAGGAGCCACAAATTGTTATCAGAACAAGTCCAACAAAAAATGGAATCGTACAAACAAATGTATTATAAACAAACAAATGGGCCTTCTTACCTTTTAGAATGTAGTCGGTTAAGAGGGCCGGCACCTTGTCGCTGTCGTCTCTCATGGCGTGCAGAACTAAATTACAGCAAACGGTCACCACGGTAACTGAGATCTCTGACTTAATGCAGTACGAAACAAACTTACTTTTGATCAGGACCTGCAGGTCCTCGATGGAAGGGGGGTTTCCTTTTTTTTCGTAGGGGATGACGGTGGTCAAATACTATTCGATGAAATAAAAACATTCTGTTATCAGTGTTATACAGCACGCAAACGCTAAAACTTTACGATAATAATGAACAGGGTTGGGGAGGAACTGAATAGATGTAACATAATCAAGAAACCCCAAAAAAATTAATTGTATTCCCTTAAAGTTATAGCAAAAAAATGTATTTAAATGACAGGGACAAAGCCCACATTAAACCACACCACCTACATTGCATATTACCGAATTTTATTGCAATATGTATTCTTTGTAGCACTATTTAGATATTCTATTTAACACGCTACAGTGGGCATTTGCACGTCACACTGGGTATTTGT
Source organism: Urocampus carinirostris (assembly GCF_059441175.1). Taxonomy (NCBI): domain Eukaryota; kingdom Metazoa; phylum Chordata; class Actinopteri; order Syngnathiformes; family Syngnathidae; genus Urocampus; species Urocampus carinirostris. The sequence continues at coordinate 29,051,795 of NC_142350.1, forward strand.
ATATTGTATTCTTTTTGCTTTAGTACTGTATTGTTCTCAGCTCAGGGATGCTGCTGGAAATGTGAATTTCCCTCCGGGGATGAATAAAGTATCTATCTATCTAGTTAAATTAAGGATTACTTTTGAGGATTACAATTTTATTTAAAACTATATTTTGTATATTTAATACGACGATAGACGAAATTCAGAACGTGAACAATTGGTGTGTTTAAAACAATATTGTGTTCTTAATGTCCGCTTAATATAAGTTAAAACTGAGCATATCTTGACGTATCTTGTGAAATGGAAAATTATATTCTTGCTCAATAAACCATACTATGTGGTTAAAATTTGAGCACATTTTTGTAGGACTATAAGCAACTACCTGACTTTGGTTTCTTCCAATTCTTTTTCAAGGTTTCATTGTTCATTTGTGTAGTTATATTTATATTGCTTTGTCTTTCATTAGCATATTTGGTATTGGGATAATCCACTAATCCACTTACATTAATTCAATATTATAGTATCGGGATTACGATACTGATTACCGGTACATTTTTCAACAGGTAACTGTATCGGATTCTATTTTTAAAATAACCCTCCCAACCCTGTGAATGAAAGTTTGAAATAAGGACACAAAATAGAAGTGGACCTGTCTTTCGCTGCATTCACCCCCAAACGTTTGTCGAAAGCTGCTTTGAATAACCGACGACAGGCCCTCTATGCTGAAACGCTGAGGATGGACAGAACATTTTAAAATCAGGGTTCGTATACCTTTTTCATGGCCAAATTCAAGCACTTTCCGAGCACTTTCAAAGCCAATTTTTCATTTTTTCCAGAACCTACACAGGAAGAAATCCAAAGAATGTTTTTTTTTTGTTGACTTTGATGACTAAAATAATATCGCTATCTTGCTGCTAGCAAACACTTTGTCCTAAAAATCGCGGAAAGGGCTCTATAGGTGTTGGGTAATAATTGAGTTTAATACGGAAGAAGAAAAAAAGAAAGGAAGTACTGTATGTATTAAAAAGATCAGTGAGAACAGTAGAATATTTTTATCTGAACTCTTTTGTGGAAACTATTAACAGATATTTCGATGTAACATGGTCAATAGTGTAATCGCAAGACAATGCGGTTTTTTTCAAGGATTTATGAATGCATGTCGCAGTTTGGGTTTTAACAGCGCCAGCATATCAGAGGAAAGTTTTAATGGCACTAGCCAATAAAGGTAAGGCAAAGTTTACAAACTGTGTGCGCAACTGGGACAGGCTGGTATAAGCTGTCAGTCAGTCAAACAGCCCTTGCACAATTGGCCACCAAAAGAAACCCGACAGCTGGTAATGCAGATCACCGGCGGGTGCTCCATGGATTGTCATCGCATCCGGAATTGGACTGAGGTGGTGTCAGGAGGCTAAGAGCTAGGCTATCAAATCCTAAGCCACTCTTGCCGATGATGGCTGGTCACCAAAGCCAGATCCATCACCCATGAAATGGATGTCATGGAGCTACTACTCATGGAAAACCACTACATTTGTGACTCTTGTATTGTCATTATCACTGGTACCTAGCTGAAGTAAAGGTTACACGACACTAGCATGTAGCTAGCCAGCCTCTTTTATAAATTGCTTTCTTACACTGAAAGGATAAGCCCTCCAATTTTGTTGTACTTTTGTATAATGACAATAAAGAACTTTTATTTAACTGCAATTCGTTTTTTATTTGTAGATCACTAGTTGTTATTTTGTTTCAGGTATATACTCGTGGTAAGTTTGCATGTTTAAGTTCTCATGAAAAACAGCACATTTCTTTGGAAATCGAAAATGCTAACGAAATTGCAATACAGGTCTGAAATATCGCAATTACGTTTTTTCCCAAATTGTGCAGCCCTAATGTCCACAGGATGTCGCCAAAGCAAGGCTCCCCTCTTTGCCGATTACCATTTATCAACCAGAGAACATTGAGAAAACATTTCCTGATGTTATTTTACTTAAAGTAAAAGTCGCAGACATGCTATTCAAGGCAACACGAAAAAAAAATAGAATAAAAAATAACACCTGGGTGTCTCTACAGAAGTTTAAAGAAGCTCCTTTCTATAATAGATATGAAATCAAACAGCAAAGTTTCCATATTTGGGTAAACATTTTCATAAATAAATCAAAAGCAGAAATACTTTTATATCTAAATCGATCTTTTAAAGAAGTGTTTTTGTGCTATTTTAGTCACTTTCCATTCTGCATGAGTTTCCCCAAGTTAAATAAACTGGAGAGGAAATTAATTCACTTGATGTCTTGCGTTTTATTTTTTATTTTCTTATCAATGCGCTGTTGATAGACTCTACAATCGACAAAATTTTAGTGAAAAAAATATGTAAAACCCTCAATACTCACTTTATAATCAAGACTTACATCCTTGAATCCTGATTAAAATTTGAGCCTTCGAATAGACCCCCATCCCTCCAGTTAAGGCCCACTTTTTATGCCATTTATTTACCAGTTTGGCCGGCGCAAATATGTTTTTTTTCACCATGTGGCCCCTGAGCTAAAATGACTCCCCTTCTCTACATGAGTGCCCTAAATGGATTGTGCAAAGCTGCATGTTAAACCTCATGACAAGGAGTTCAACAACCGCAAGACCACGGTGGTAGGGAGAGGGGGGACTCTTGAAAGGCTCATGAGTAAACGATGGAAAAAAACAGAACTGCAGCAGTGGTTTCCTATGGACTTTTGCAACACCTCAAAAATAGTATAAAAAGCTTGCTTCAAATGTTACTCATCAAATTCCATCTTATGTAGTATTTCTGCAGTATTATGTTTGTAGTATTTTTGTATTAGTGGAGTAGCATTTTTGACCTATTTCTGTAGTATTTTCTTTAGTATATTAATATTTTGGTTGTATTACTGTCGTGTTTTTGTAGTATTACTGTAGTTGTATTTTTGGAGGGTTTTTTAAGTATTTGTGTAGGTTTTTTCTCTAGTAGAGTTTTTGTGGTATTTCTGTGGTATTTTTGTAGTAACACTGTAAATTTATCTGTGTGGCATTTATGTAGTAGTATTTTTTGCAGTATTTATGTAGCAGTATTTTTTGCAGTATTTATGTAGTAGCATTTTTGTAGTATTACTTTATATGTATTTTGGTATTGGTGAAGTAGCATTTCTGTCGTATTTCCGTTGTATTTTCTTTTTTGTATTTCAGTAGTGTCTCTGTAGTATTACTGTAGATTTTTTGTAGTCTTACTATAGTTGTATATCTGTAGTATTTTCATATCAGATTCAGATTCAGATTTACTTTATTGTCATTCGTGTACACGTGTATACAGAACGAAATGTCGATACATCTGACCCGCACAGTTTCCTTGAGCGTCAGCCGGGATAGATAAGATTAACCATGTCTTCGTCAGAATTTTAGCGCAACAGTTCGTCATCTCGATGTTTGTAGTATTTTTGTATCACTACTCTATCTGCATTTTTGTAGTATTTCTGAAGTAGTATTCATGTAGAAGTGTTTTTGTAGTATTACTGTACATGCATTTTTAGTGTTTCTGTAGTAATATTGTAGGAGTATTTCTGTATTATAATTTTGTATTAGTTTAGTAGCATTTTTGTATTATTTCCTTTGTATTTTTTTCGTATTTCTGTAGTAGCTCTGTAGTATTAATGTAGAATTTTTCTAGTCTGACTATTTTTATATTTTTGTAGTATTTTTGTATTATTACTAGATCTGTGTTTTGGTAGTATTTCTGTACTAGTATTTTTGTAGTAATTCTGTTGTCATTCTAAAATACTTGAAAAGGTTGTTGCACAGCAGCTTAATTACTATGTCTGAAAACAATCTTTTTGAATTAATGCAGTCAGAATTGAGGGCAAATCACTCTACTGTGACAGCCCTGGTCAAAGTAACCAATGATCTTCTCCTGGCAAAGGACTGCGGCGCTGCTACTGGATCTCAGTGCTGTGGTTGACACTGTGGACCATGATATCTTACTGGATCTGAATTATCCTCTCGTGATTCAGATCCTACCTTTCAGATAGATACGGTGATATAACCGCTGAGCCTTTTAGAGTTACTTGTGGCATATGTTAGAAGGGGAATTACCAAGTGTGTGGCCCCTTCTTAGTTTCTTACTTTCCTCATTCTGAGGTTTTTGAGTTTTTTCTTGCCCACATGTCGGTTTTAGATCAGGAATGGTGTAATTGTGCGTGTGCAGTCCTTTGAGACATATTGTGATTAAGGGCTATACAAATAAATGTGACGTGACTTGACTTTTGTCTATACACAATAGTGCCCAGAATATTCTGTCATTGAACTTCTCGAGAAAAAGTTAATCTCCAGCCATTTACCAACAGTTTCATCACCCGAAATTCATAGAACACACAAAATACAAAAGAAGATGACTACTGGGTTAGTCGTGATCAAAGCGGCGCTGCCGCGAGCGGCTGCCTTTTCCAGCAGCTGCCCTATTGTTTTATTGTCTGCTCCTATCTTCGGTGTTTTTTCTTCCCGTTTTGACAACTACACTATGGATTACTTCTATCCTATGGACATGGGTTTTAACACACAAGAAATGCGTGTATTCAAGGAATTTCAACTCCTTGCCCTGAAAAATTCTCGTGCCGGCGTGATGAAGGGGCCTATCGTGGAAGAAAAGCCGGAGCTAGCGAAGCGGCTAGCGGCGTTATAAGTCTTCGGTACCATCCGTAATCATGGTAAATGCGAACTCACGACCAAATAAGATCATCGAGTGCTGGTGGAAAACATCGAAGCGCACAGGGCGCGCAGTTGCTGTGTTTTGCGGAAACGTGGCTCACGTTTAGCATTCCGGACGCTAACGTGTAGCCACCCGGAGCTACCCGGAGCAATCCGGCTTCAACGCCGCTAAACAGAGACACGAAAACTGGGGGGAATCGGAGAGGAGGCGGACTTGCTAACACGAGGTGGTGTATCCCTGGATTTTCACAAAGAAAAATTTTCCATCTGCCGCAGGGATGTCGAATTTTTGGACTGGCGTGACGTCATCCACTTCGCTACAAGCACCCCTAGGGCATCATGTTCATCTGTTAATAAACAACGGGGTAGACTGCTGGAAGTGTGAATTTCCCTACGGGGATGAATAAAGTATCTATCTATCTATCTATCTATCTATCTACTGTCCTTCTACCTCACCAAGAATGTACTCACCGATCCAAGCGACTTTTCCGCTGCCCCTTTGAGTTTCCTTTTCTTCTTTATTGCCTCACGCTGCTCCTTCTGACGGTTCTGCACCTCGATAAGCGCCGAGATGAAAGCGTTCTTCACCTCCTTCTCGTAGTCCAGCTCGTCCCTTAGAGCAAGATGCTGCACCAGCTCCTCTGAGAGCCTGGCGACGGCGCTCTCAGTCTTCTCCAGACACTCGTTCAGCTTGGAGACATCTAGTCGTCGCACTTCTGCAAGTCACACATTTGCTCATTTAGTTCCAATATCTGATTTAAAAACAAGCCATTACCAGTAAAATCATCCAAAAAACAAGGACCTCTGGAGTTCAACTAAGATGTCTTAGAGATACCAGTATCCGTAGGCATTTTGAGAACCAATACCTTACAATGCAGAAGCCCAAGGCTTAGTCATGGTGCTCACACTAATGCTCTCTCTAAGAGTGAATATTAATGATATTAGGGCAGCGATGTCCTAACTTCTCAGAAAGTGTGGTAGATTTGGTAAACTGAAAATGTGTGAGGGCCGACTACTCAGCCAGGCATTCGGCTCTTTGAGAAGGTAACTATGTTTTTCCTTTAATATGGTTCTGTAGGACGATCATGACACAAATTTTTTTCCAATGCGGTAGAAATGTGTAGAATAAAAAGAAAATCACATCAAATGTTTGATTTTTTTATTGCATTTCTTTAATTTTATCAAATAAATGAAACATACTGTAATTTATTAATATTGCACTGACGTTAAACTTGAAGAGGTATCCTTCGATAAGTACCGTAAATTCCGGACTATAGAGCGCACCCACCACATTTTAAGAGGAAAACCGATTTTGTACATACACAAGCCGCACCTGTATATAAGCCGCAAGTGCCCACATTTAAACATGTAACACAAAATTAACCCAAACCCGACTTCAAGTCCCGCGATTGAAACTAAATGTCCTTCATTAAAGTCCGCAGTCCAAAAATCACAGCCGGAAAAATGAACGGAAAATGATACCAGTACTTAAGGTTTGATGCAGACCTGCAGAGTCCAGGTCCCGTTGAAAGTAATCCAAGGAAAAAAGTGTATATTTCCAAAGGTAAGGGTGGGAAAAATATATCAGATGAACACATTTACTCACGCAACTCCTTTTTCTTTAACCAACTTTTTACCCCCTTTTCTTTCCTTGTCCGTCCTTCACCTTTAGCGGTCCCCACTTAAACTCGGCACCCCGCGTTTGTTCCGCCCGTCATTTTTCGTTCATCCGTGCAAAACATATCAGAATAAGTGTTTAAAATTAAAAACAAATAAATACATTACAAAATTATACAGTTGCAAATACATATTATACATGGGTTAAACATATTTACAAAGAAAGAGGGTACACCGAGAGAGTTTTCAAAGCTTTAATAATAATAACTTTCATCCCAAACGGTGCCTGTTACAGGTAGCAACACACGAGCGCCGCTAGCGGCCGTTAGAAAAATTACATAAATTGGCCGCGTCACCGAATAAGCCGCAGGGATGAAAGTTAGGGAAAAAAGTAGCGGCTTATAGTCCGGAATTTACGGTAGTCACGCTGTGCATCATTCTATACAGGATGCGCTGCGTTAAACTTTATGGTAGGCTAATATAGCTAATATAGATACACAAAGCACATGTTGCTTTCATTAGTAGGCTTACATGAAGCTTTTAATTTTTGTGGCTTCGGACAAATTTGTTTTTTGTTGTTTTGGTCCAATAAGGCTCTTTCAACATTTTGGATTGCCTACCCCAACACAACACCAACAGCTAACATATAAACAGCATTCAATTTTATTGAATTATCACACTATTTTCATTCACAGTACCAGAGAGGAATGTTAGAGAATGGAGACAAAAGAAAGTCGCACTGAAATATATACATAAACCCCCAAAAAAACGACAAGGGGAAAAATCTCTAGTGATGTAATGGTGAATGGGACTTAGATAGACATTAAATAAATACATTTTAAATGTCATGTTGGTATTGTGTTCATAGTTTATGTTGTAAATGATGATTTTAATCATGACTGCACGTATTCAGCAATGTTTGTAAATTACAATGCTTAGTTTGAGCTGAGAAAAACTGTGACAACATTTCGTGTCTGTTGGTTTGTTGGAGGGCACGATGGCGGAGTGGTTAGTTCTGAGGTCATTAGTTCGAACCTCCTGTGTGGAGTTTGCATGTTCTCCACGCGCTTGGGCACTCCGGTTTCCTCCCACATTCCAAAAACATGCATGTCAGGTTAATTGGCCGGTCCAAATTGTCCCTAGGTGTGAATAAGCAAGTGAGATGTCTGTCTCCGTGTGCCCTGCGACTGGCTGGCAACCAGTCCAGGGTGTCCCCGGCCCACTGTCCGAAGATAGCTGGGATGGGCTCCAGCACCCCCGCGACCCTACTGAGGATAAGCCGTGCAGATAATGGACGGATGGATTGATGGTTTGTTGGATCCCTTAACCACTCGAGTAGAAGGGCTGCACCACTTCCTGTTGTATGTGTCTAGGGCAAGTAAAACCTGGTGGTACCCAGGCCAACATATGTTTCCACCCAGTCACGAGTTAGGCAATTGAGCCAACCACTTCACTACGGAAACATTTTTTACCGATCAAAAATTAGGTGTGCGTGTTCTAAGTGAGTAAATACGGTAAGTGTTCTTTGATGATTAAAGAGAGACAAGGTTTTTTCTCATTTCTACTCACTTTCTTCATAACTCTGACTTCTTCTAGGGGGCTGAACCTCCAGAGAGGGCACGACCAGGTCTGATGGTGTTGGAACATTCCATGCTTCAAACTCTGGAGAGCCCTGCATCATCTCCTCGATCTCTTCAATTACCTGCAGCGGGTAGAAAACACATTAGGCTTACACTGATCCAAGCGAGGGTCACCTGTAACTCCCTCCACAGCTAGCATGAGCCACATAATGACCCGCATTTGAAAAATCTCGCCTGCTCGGCTGTGAAAAGCGTCTCCTCGCCAATAGACGGGACGATGATGAAGTGCATGTCCAGCTGTTCCCTCATCTCCTCCATGTCAGCTACATCTGTCACTGTGGCTTTGGTCTGAGTCTGAGCAGAAGCCACAACAGGGGGCGAAAGGTTTATTTAGAGGATTTGTCGGATGAATGGAAGCGAGGTTTGGCGGGTAGTAAAAGGACGCTGTGGGTGGAGGGGCTGAGTCACTGACCGCGTTCTCCTCTGGGTTAAATGAGGAGGACATGAGGAGGGAGTGTGTTCGGGACTGCTTCCAATCCATCGCCATAACCTGCCTGTAGCTTTCACTTAAAGCATTCCAGATCCTGTGGATACATTAAATGAATGAATGAAATTTTATTTTAGCCATGAGAAAAAAAAAAACAGCAACAAGTCAAAAAACAAAAACAATTATAACAAAAATGTCTGGAAAGAAAAGGGAAGAAGCATATGCATGCTTATTTAATCGTACCTCTTTGATTCCCTTAATAATTGTGTCTTACAGCTAAATTGGGTTTCCTCCGAGCACTCCAATTTCCTCCCACATTCCAAAAACATGCATGTCAGGTTAATTGGCTGGTCCAAATGGTCTCTAGGTGTGAATGAGCGAATAAGTTGTCTGTCCCTGTGTGCCGTGCGATGGGCTGGCAACTGAGTCAGGGTGTCCCCTGCCCACTGCCCGAAGATAGCTGGGCTAGGCTCCAGCACCCTTGCGACCCCACTGAGAATAAGTGGTGCAGATAATGTATAATATATATATATATATATATATATATATATATATCAGTGTTTGAAATAACGTCTGCCCGGGGTGTGCATCTTTTACGTTGGGCGTACAACTTACAAAACGTCTCCGCCCAGGTGGCCAACAACTTTTTCAAGATAAAAAAAATCTTTCCCGATTTCGAAATCTTTGTTCGGTTTGGAAATTTCGGAAGTTCGTTTGGCAATTTGCATACTCAGCAGCCAATCAGAAGCCTGCATCGAATGACTTCGTGCTTCCGGACTTTCCCGAGCGTTATAAGGTCGTGCATTTGCATATCATTTTCCAAAGTAGACGCACAGAGAACAGAAGAAAATGGATAAGTAGTTAGGAATCAAGCCAAAACCTCAGCCCCAGAAAAAAGATTCGAAAGAAGCTAATAAAATTTATGACGCTACAAAATGTAAACGTGCATTAAAAGCATCGTCGAAAGAGGAGTTCACACTGCTCGTAGCAGACGACGCAACGCAAACATTGCATGAATGAAGATGAGTAAATACAGGTACATATTGATGGCAGATGAAAAACAGCAAAGTCATATATATGCAATGAATGTTATAAGTAGATTTATAATAAACTTAATTTGAAAGTGTTGTTTTGTTATATATTCTGATGATCAATCCTTAATACTTTGCAACAATGGGTTTTTTTTGCGATTAGTTGTCTTATTGTGTTTCAAGTTGTGAAAAATGGGGCAGGCAACTTTTCAGAGTTGTCTGCCCGGGTGTCCGGTAACTTTTTGTCACGAGTTTCAGACACTGTACATATATATATATATATATATATATATATATATATATATATATATATATATATATATATATATAAACACACACACACTTAAAAACAATAAAATCAAGAAAAAAAGTCACTACTTTTTTGACTCATATATTGAGTTAGAACATCCTATGTTGGATGGTATCATACATAGGAGCCTTGCATGGCTGACGCAGCTATCGGTGTGTATATGTGTGTGTGTGTGTGTGTGTGTGTGTGAATAAGAAGAACATAGTAAAGCGCTATGGGAGGTCTTCAGTGACTTGAAAAGCACTATGTAAATGGGGAGCATTTACCCCCTTTACAACTACATTTCCTTTTTTTTTGGTAAGTCATTCCCTTCTTTGGCTTTAAGTAATCCTTAAAATAAATAAGAAATATTGAAAATAAGCAAATGTATCTGCCTCTTCAGTAAATGCTATGTGATTCCCAGGGTTATTGTTCTTGATTTACTTGGAAAAATGTTAAAAAATAACAATAATCTCATTATACTAGACAAAATAAACTAGGATAAAATGTGGGGGTTTTTCCCCAGCAAAAAAATGAAATAACAAAACCAATACATAATTATGTGCGAACAGAAGATTTCTTTTGGTGCAATCATTTGAAGTTGTAAACAAAGGCCAAGATTCAAATAAAGAGTTACACACTGTAATATTTGTCTGTTAATAACACATAGTAGAAAGCGATTATCATGGTGGTGTTATGTTTCCATATCGTCATTATACTCTAATATTTAATATTAATATTTCATTATTTATACAACATCCTTATTTATGAAAGCCAAATAAAAACGACTAGAGAGCGTTTGTGTCACTCTAGTGTCTGTTCAATCCAAGATTATGGTAATTTGTACCGTTTGATGCATACACTGGGATTCTTTGTTTACGACAGTATCACCATACGATTTACCAATTCACTTCGGCGCATACAGACTAACGTGCAAATTCATCACATCGTTAAATTCGTAGTAAATCTATGGAATTGCGTTTTTGAGATGACATAGCATGAGAAAACGGATACATTGTAATGCAAAAAAACACGATGACGTCATTGAAAGCGTGCGTTTACAACTACAACAACAAAGCGACTTACTCGTCCCCTTGTAGCGTGTACTCAGTGATCACCGTCACTTCGTCCTCGTTCCCCGGCGGGGGGTTTCCATGACCCCCGAAGCACAAAGACAAAGTGCCGTCAAAATCATCCACCTGCTCCTTCGTAGAAATAGAAACGCCGGGATCCCCACGGAATCTCAGAAGTTCCCCGTCACCATCATGATTCTCGCTGTCCCCATCCTTTGGGATGAGCGCATCCACATCGGTCAAAGCTCCTTTCAGCGCCCGGGGTCCTGCACACAAATTCGGCGGCCAGTCGTCGTCCGGACGAGCCGCCATAGCCCTCCCGGGGCTATGATAGCGACGAGGGGCTGACGAGCTATGGCATCCCCAGTCTTCTTTCTGTCAAGCCCGCAACGAGGCCACCAGGCTGTCTTCTTGCGGCAGCACCGGCTTCACGTCGCACATGGTATTCTGATGACTAACACAATATTTTGTTTATCATCCTCAATACTCATCGTGTGATCAATGAAGTTTCAATCACTAAAATGTTGGTAGTTCCAAATATTTGGCAGGGTAAGAGCGACAGCGCTCTCCTACGGAATAAACACGCAATTGTTTTATGATAATCAAACTTCAGATCTTTTTTCACGGAAGAGGATTTTGTAATATTGAAATATGTAATTGGCCATATTTAGTGTTGATTATTTAATTTCTTCTTTATTAACATAATATATTCAATTGAAATCAATCTTCAGTTGTGTTACGTTTTAGCTAGAAGCAGGGGCGATTTTAGGTTTAGTATCGTAGCAAACTACGGTCTGCCGAACAAAAATGGTCTACTAAAACTACAACAAAACTAAATATGAAAATTATTTTGTCTTCATTCTGATTAGAAAACAATACTATATAAATATTACAAAAATACTCCTAAAGTAATACTATGATACAAAAAATACTATTACAGAAATATTAAAACCAAAATACAACATACAGAAAAAAAAAAAATCTTAAGAAATACTACAAAGACAAGTATGGAATAATTCAAAATACTTCTACAGAAATACTACAAAAATACTCCTACAGAAATGTTACAACAGAAATACCGCAAAATACAACTCCAGTAATACTACACGAACACTAAAGGTATACTACAAAAAATAAAATAAGAAAATATCACAAAATAATACTGTAGAAGTACAGTAATACTATAAAAATACTACATAAATACTAAAAAAATCTGACTGCAGAAATACTACAGATATATTACAAATATTCTACAGTGGAAATACTACAAAAATACAACTGCACAAATACTACAGCAATAGTACACTATTACTAGTACAAATTTCTACAAAAATACAACTACAGTAATACTACAGATATACTACAAAGATTTTACAATAGAAAATACTACTACAAAATCCTATGACGTGCTGCTAGGAATCACTTTTTAAAAATGTGTTTTAATTAGCGTTTTGTCATTATTTTTAAGCCTATCCTGTCCTTATTTGAAAAAAAGAAAAGAGTTTAAAAATACTATAATTTTGGGGGTTGTTTGGGTTAAATTTGAGGTTATTCGAGCACATAGACTTAGTCTCACATAAATAAAATGGTAGTTCTGTCAGGGATTTTGAAAAAAACTGTAGATTTTTTAAGTAGTGGTCTGATGCGTGATGCGGTGTTGGTGAATGTGGTAGCCAATTATGTAACTTACTGAATTCTAGGCAGCAAATTCATATTACAACTACCACATAAAATGAATATTCCAAAAACAGAGGTTTTGTGTTCAAAATGGAGATATACCTCACCAAATGACCCAGAATCATTGGATCTTCAGGATACAGGATAAAAAGGAAGAATTCAAAAACATTTTTCATTTTCAACGACTGAAAAAAAAAAGATCTCACAAACACACCAATGTTTAATGCATTTCAATGATATTCATTCAAGTATTTCTTGATATTGCCATAGACATATTAATCATTAGGACATCCATACTTTGAACAAATGAAAACATGTTTAATAAAGGCCTGCAGGACTTTTTAATAGGAACAGTTTGTAAAGGTTGACCTCCGACATTATATAAAGTTTGAGGAATAAAAATGTTTCAAATATGAACAGAAAATTAGGAGTCACATGATTAGGACGAATTGCCGTATTAAGGACTGTAAGTTGAAGAGATGAGACATGAAACACTCTGAACTTGCTTTTATAATAAAGAAAAAAAAAGTGGAATATCTATATACTCCTCCCTTTTGTTAAATACACACCAGTTGCACTAGGATAAGAGTTTGAAGGAAAACTAATAAGAATTGACTGAGTTTAATAAATAAGTGAGGTCCTTGAAAGTCATTTAGCCTGTTAAGAGATCGATGACATCACCTCACTCCAGCCTTCACGTCTGATGCTTTCAGATTTCTCTTCCAAACTGGAGGAATCTATCCCAGAAAGAAAAACACAATCGAGTAAAATGAATTTGTAAGTTTATACTAACGAATGGGCTATTTAAAAAAAGTATTACCGGTGGTAGTAATGTTGGCTCGAGGTGTCGTCCTAAAAACGACAGCAGACGCCTCCAAATCAGGCCGCTCCCAAGGAACATGAATCCTGTAACCAACCAAAAAACACGCGGGTCCTGAAACAGAGAAAACAAGGAACATTATTTGGGTGTTGGAGTGGGGGTCTGCCAATTAACTGCCCATCGTCCACATACTGTATGGCATGAATTCACTAATGGCTTTTATCTTATCTGACCTCTTCATAAGACGACTCCAAATTCATTCCGAAGGCAACCCCAATGAGACCAAACAAGGAGAGCGAGAAGGTCCCCATGGTCAGTTGCAGGTTCAAGCGCATCATCACATTCCGGTGGCTAGAACATACGACGACGCCCTTCAAGTTCGTTTTTGGATAAATTCCGACACAGATGCTTAAAACAGCATTTATGGGACAGTCATGCACACCTGTCCAGATTAATGAAGATGACACTCTCAGAATCATCTATCAGGCCTTTCAGCTCCCTGGCTTTGTTACCCAGCTCCTCAGCCTACATGCGACAGGTTGAAAAAACAAAAATAAGATAGCAGTTAGCTTCCAATCAACATGATTAACAAAGACAGGCATAATGTTTTTGTGTATAAGTATCACAAGTGTTGATTTTAATGTACGTCTGTATACACAGCTATTGCTGTGGCTTAAATTTGGCTTCAGATGAAAATCAATACCTGCATGTAATAGTTATCCAATAAAAGTTCCATCTCCTCTGCATGGTCGATACCCAAACTGCTTTCCTCTCTAAAGGGACAAACAATAACTGTTAAAGCAGTCATGCCAAATATCCGGCCAATGGCCTGGCCCCAGCCCTTCGGATGACTGAATCCAGCTTCCCATAAATTTCTGGGTCAATCCAAAAAAGCAAGTCTTTAGGTCATTTCTAAAAACAGTTATGATTTTGAAAAGAAATTCAAACCAAACGCTCACTCTGTCCGCTGGAGAGTAGTAAAGGATATACTCTGAGCTTTAGTAGGTCCTGCCCATTAGTTTGATCTGACGTAGTCTAATCGTATTACCCATGCAATGCAAAAACTTACTTTTTTTCCCCATAACACCAACTCAATTTTTTTGTAATGCATGGTGAGTTGGTTCAGGTGTAAAACTGCGTTCACTCAACTGTTAAAATGAACCAGTTAATGCATGCAATGCCAAACTGAATGAATGCGTTATGCCTAAAAAAATCCTGTTTAAAAAAAATCCCTGTTAGCCGCTGCACCTAATTTGGCTTCATCTTTGAGTTTTTCCTTGTCCCCAGTATGTTTTAGATCAAGGGATGGTGTAATTGTAGTCTGTGCAGCCCTTTGAGACTTCTTGTGATCAAGGGCCATACAAATAAACATGACTTGACTTGTCATCCATGATTGTAACATATAGGGTAGGCTACTAAAGTAGGCTAAATGATAAAGCAGAATACTGAAAAACAAAGTTAAACTAAAAATGTGTTAAAGGGACACTGCAACCAAAATCTTGTGCAACCAAAACAGAATGCTACAAAGCATGAGGAAGAATACAAACCACTGAAACTCAGAGTGGCCAAACTACACCATTTATCTTCTCTTTTTTTGCTTAGTCTTTCACAAGGTTTATGGGAATACCTTTAGCAGCAATATGGCGGACAATTATGTCAGTTCCCTTTAGGTGCGTGATAAAGTTCATTTTGTTTTTAATATTGGACACCTGCAAAGGAAGTTTTATAGGATGCCAGTTCATTATTTTGACTATTATACCTCACTTTTGTTATCTGTTTTGACAATTATAAACTGTTCACATGAATGTCACTAACGGCCAATCATGTTGCTGTACTTTGATCACCATACCCTTTTGGGGCGATCTGCTTTTGTAACCCAGATTTAATAAAAAGAAAAGTGCTTGTTGAACAAGTGTACGTGGCTTGTTTACGACTTACAAAACTCTTGGATCCGACCACTTGGTGAGACAGAGCTCTTCAATAATTTCGTCCTCATCCAAAATCTTCAACAAGGAATCTTTGAAAACCTTAATGTCTGTCTCCAACTCTGATAAACTGAATATTTTTCAAGGACAAGAAGAAAAAAAACAACAACAACATAGCGCTGATTAAAACCACTAGAATCAGAAGATGGACGTCAATTGTTTGTACAGTACTGTATATAGTATTTCATACCGATGCTAATATTCAATCTTACCTTTTACTGTTCTGCAGCAGGATGTGCAGTTTACTCCTATCAGCTGACAAGATTTTAGGATCCACCAGGGATTCCAAAACGTCCAATATCACAGGTTCAACTTCGTTCAGTCCGGTATGTAGATTGTTAACCTATTGGTGGAAGCACACTTGATCTTTATTTGTTTCTGTTGTTTGGCAGCAACGAGACTGTCCTCACCCTGTACTGCAGGACGGCCTCCAGAGCCCTGAATTCAAAAGGCAGCGAATGCGTCTGCGAGGCCAGTTGTGGGGCAAGCTCCAAAACCAACCAGCGCTCCAGTCCCAGACCACGGAAATCCAACACCAAAAGGCAATGTGGGGTCACTATGGCTTTTAATGACTGCGGAGACACAAGTCAAATTGCTAAGAGAATGTCAAAGCTAAAATGTAAAAAAAAAGCGTTTTGTTTAAAGAAAAGTGTGTATTATTTGACCACTACATGTTATTGTATTGTGTCATGCAACCAATAAAGAGTGCTAAAAGCACAAAGAATACAAACTACTGAAACTCAAAGTAAAAAATTGCAGCATTTTTCCCCAATTTTTTTTTTTGCCCAGCCTTTCTCAAGGTATTTGGGTGTGCCGTTAGCAGCAAGATGATGGATAATTGTGTCAGCTCCCTCAAGGTGAGCCTCATGTTATGTAAAATAACATATTCATTCGTGTATAACGCTCAGTGTCTTTCCCTAAAAGAGAATTTAAGTTTGAGTGTGCTTTATACACAAGGTTTACGTTTTGTAATGAGTGATCGGTCGAAAAACATTGCTGACCACAAATGCAAATCACTAGATGCGACAGGAATCAAACCCAGGTCATGGCCGTGAGAGTGCTGAATCCTAACAAAAAGACCACCTGTGATTTATATAACATACAAAAGGGCATTTGATTTCATCTTATATCACACTATTTTTATTCATTGTACCAGAGACGAATGTTAGAAAGTGACGAAAACTGTTCCTTAAAGATATAAATAAACACAAAAAAGCACGACGAGGGATAATGAATGGGAACCTTAAATAAATACATTGTGAATTTTATTTTGGTATAGTGTTCACAGTTGTCAATAAATGATTTTAATCAATGCCACATGTCTCCAACAATGTATGTCACTTACAATGTTTAGTGTGAGATCGGTTCTAATAAATCCATCCCGAAACTACCCAAACGGGGGGTATAAAAGGCCGAACGAGCCCGACCCCGACCAATTAACTTGATTTGGGGGACCGAGCCCAAGGTTATCACGACTTTTTACATTTGATTTGTGAGAAGAAGAGGGGGATTGACCATCTCTGGAAACAATTACCTGCCGCGCGCCTGCCTTCTGTGTCCTTACGTGGTGCCAAACAGCGCCAAATTTTATTTGTGAGGGGATGCGTGATTTTGGCTGTCTACAACAACAAATACCAAAATTCGGGCTAAGTTCAAGCCCTAGATATGATCTCTTCTTTGAGCTGAGAAAATGTGAAACAAAATCTTACACTGATTTTTAATCAAAAATCAATGGAACCTGTTATACATGAATAAATACGGTAGATACAAATATTTGACCTGAGTATTTAAAATAATGCAAGTTCATATGATAGTACATGTATTCTTGTTTGTTATTCATATCCATAGTTTTTTTTAATGAATAAAGTTTGTTTTACCATTAGGAGGCAATAAATAGTACACACTGTCACTTTAAGAGGCTCTTTTTTGTGCTTTTGGTCGCAAGTTGCGCAAATATTTGAGGAGGGAGGCTAACTCAATAAAATTGCGCCAGTTTAGAAATCGAAACAGCTGATACAGGCAAGAGTTGTGTAATTATCTGTGTAGAGAAAGGCAACATTTTCCCTAAACAGAGAAAGCATCTTCAGGACCTTCAGTAAGTTATACTTTTGTCTAGTAAACCTTTGCTTTGTATTTTGTCATGTGTCCTGTTAATAACTATATCCCTGATTCAAACATGAAGGGTTTTTATTGACTGCTGACATTTCCTGCTAAGACTCTATTGTTTATCTTCAGGATGGACATAAAGCCGCTTTGCATCCTCCTGTTGTTTTTGCCTTTGCTGTGGACTACCCAGGCTAAAAAACAAACATGTCTGAAGTCAGCGTCGTCCTGCAGCGAGTGCATCCAGTCGGGCCCGCAGTGTGCGTGGTGCACAAACTCCCGTTTAATACGCCGTTGTGGCACTGAAAGTGGCTTAAAGGAGTTAGGCTGTGAAAATGCTCAAATGTATAACCCCCGAGGTCGAGTTCAAGTCAGCAGGGATGGAAGCGGGTATGATGAAACACTGGTTTGCTTATTGGTGGCTTCAAGTATTCCCTTGACTTCAATCGAAATGTTAACAATTACAAAAATATCTTAAAGAGGTTTTTTGACTTATTTTAAGACTTTTTTATTTTTGAGTACAGAAAGAAGCTTTAAAGTAAGAAATAATACATCATTTGACTAGCAAAAAAGCTATCTAGACTAAAAAAAAAGTATGCTAATGACAACAATAATATTTTAAAATATTTAACAGATACTTTTACTTGTTTTACAATACTTTATTTTCCAATTTGAACATATAGGAAAAAAATGACAAACTTAATGTATTCAAATTATATTCTTTAAATTAAGAACATTTGTAATCAATTTAAGTTTATTTTTTTAATCCTACAACCATTGAAACATCTTTTTCTATTAAAGGAAGAAAAAGTCATTTTCTTTTTTCATCTTAATTTCCCCAACCTTTACTCTAATGATTTATTTTCTTGGAAAAACAAGTTATAAGTATGATTACAAAAAAGAAAAATAATAATTAAAAAGATTAAAAGTATAAAACTGGTGAGTACAATTAAAAGAACATAATTTGAAGTATAGATATGGATTTTTATTACTAAAATCAAGTCAAGTCATGTTTATCTGTATAGCCCTTAATCACAAGGAGTCTCGGGGCTGCACAGACCACAGCTATTGGCACTAAATATTACACATTGTCCCATCCATCCATCCATTATCTTCACCGCTTATCCTCAGTAGTGTCGCGGGGGTGCTGGAGCCCATCCCAGCCATCTTCGGGCAGTGGGCAGGGGACACCCTGAACAGACAAGTCACTCGCTCATTCACGCCTTGGGACAATTAACCTGACATGCATGTTTTTGGAATGTGGGAGGAAACCAGAGTGCCCGGAGGTAACCCACGCAAGCACGGGGAGAACATGCAAACTCCACACAGGATGTTCGATCTCATGATCTCAGAACTGTGCTGCACACACGGTAACCACTGCGCCGCCATGCTGCCCACACAATGTCCCTTTGAGTGAAATTTAAGAAAAATAAAAATAACCAGCCTGACACTCTGGGTGCTCCTCACCCCAAAACTGTTACTATACTTCTGCACATCTTTGGTAATCCCCACAAAACTTTATGTGAACAATGTTTTTAAATGAACATTTTTTTCTCCCAATTAAATATTTTTACCTAAAATATTAAAAAATTAATTATATTGGACTTGCTTAAGGTAACACGTTTAAAGTTTGTTGCTTTGATGCAAGACAAAATATTAAAAGTATCTTCTGTATTTTAAAGAATCACATTTACAATGTTTTCAAGTTTTTATTTATTTTTCACCGTAATTCAACAAAAACACAGCACTTGAAGGGTTAACTAAAGTTGCACAAAATGTTTTTCTTGTACTTTTTAAATTCTTTGAATACACTTACAGCACCGAGACCACAGCAGAGCCCCTGCAGCCTTTAGAAGTAACAGTCTATTTACGACCTGGGGATGCGAAGGCTTTCCCGGTCAACATTACTAAAGACCAACTCATCACAAACCTGAACATGGACACCAGTCCTGTGCCAGCTGGAATTAATATTACATTCAACAACGCGAGAGATGGGACCGTTCTGGTTGAGGTTAGTATAAGCAAACCTTGGTCACACATGTATGTTCATATGAAAATACAGTGCCCTGCTACATACAAGGAACGAGAATTTCCAGACGCTTCCACCAGTGCTCGAGACCGCTCACCACCAGCATAAGTTCATCTCAGTTAGCAAGTGCATTTCCTGCCATATAGACCTGATCCCGCACGCTTGTGTTATTTTTTATCGTGCACTCTCATGCTCCCTCACTCCTCCATCTGCACACACATTCCTCCGTTATCAATTACTACTTGAATTTGTCTTTAGAGATAAAGAAAGATGTGTTTAATAGCTATTTTGGGTTAACCCAGATGATTTTCGAGAGCATTCTTGCACTGAAAAAAAAGCCCTCCAATTTTGTTGGACTATCGTATAATGACAATAAAGACCATTCATTTATTCATCTGCAATTCTGTGTTCTATGTTTTTATTTGTAGATCTATAGTTGTTATCTGGTTACAGTTGTATGTATTATATGTTACTGACATCTAATAAATGAATAAATGCTCTCGTGGAATTTGACTATAGGGGAGCTTTTTCGGAACGCAACCCCTGCGAAAATCAAGAAATTACTGTAATTTTTTTTTTTTTGTGGAAATTTTTTTTGATAAATTACTGTAATTTTTTTTTTTTTGTGGAATTTTTTTTTGATATGCGAGCAATTCTAGATTCGAGCTTGATTTGTGAACAAATCAATCTTGTATGTACAGGGGCGATAGCAATCTATACGCAAAAATCATGGAACATACTCATATTAACGACTGCTCTTTATGTCCAGGTGACTGCCGATGCTGCCCATTGCGTCACTTCCTCAGATAAAATCAATCAGAAAAAAAGGACCGGGCCCTGGCCTGTCCTCATAACATCAAGCAGCCTTTCACAAAGTATCAAGTTAGAGATAAATGTGGAGTGTAAGTAGGTTGTAAGTTAAGTAATTGAATGAGTGGCAGAATCCCAGCACTTTTTATACATTTCGTCCAGGTGAGTGCAATTGCAATGCAAACTGTGAGGAAGACAGTTCCGGCTGTCGCATGAGGCCAAACACTGCGGTGTGCAGCGGCCATGGGACGTGCATTCAGGGGGGATGCGTCTGCGATAGTGGAGCAAACGCAAACGAACGCTACAGCGGGATGTTCTGCGAGTGCAGCAATTTTGATTGCCCTTATCACAACAACAGGTATGTTCTATTATATAAAAGTGCATGTGAATTTCCCTCTGGGAATGAATAAATATCTATCTATCATCACAAGTGAAACAACAATTCTTATGTTTTTGACATAAATCGATAATAGAAAAAGTCACAACGAATTCTACTGTCAACTATTAGCAGCAGACACGTATTTCCAAGTGAGGCAACTCGACATAAATATAATCTCTGCTTAGAGTTGCTCATGTGCAATAGCATTGCTGTCTCAAGCAGTAACATACAGACGGCATCACCTTTAAGTACGCGGACCAAAAGTTTGAATAAAAAGACGACTTGCAAAGTTTGCAAAGCAGCCCTTGCATACCATGGAGGTAGCTCAATGATGTACAAACATTTAAAGAGAACAGTCAGACAGCTGAACGAAACGGATCCTGACTCGTCGTCTCCGTAGGATTCAAGTAACATTCAAGCCAATATGGTTTTGATAATTGCATTGGACATTGTATACACATATTGTTCTCGTATAAAACTGTTTAATTTCAAATTGTTGAGAATTGTTTGTTACAGACTCTGCCGTTGACCACTGAATGTACTTCACAAAATGCAGATATTTGTTTATGTACTTTTCTACTGTTGCTTATGAGCCTGTTCTTAGTTCACAGGGATAAAAAATGTTTACTTGATTTTTGATTATTTTGCCTGTCCCTAAAACATGGAAATAGGTTTATTCCAGGATGTATGTCTCTACTGACTGAGCACTGTACTTATTTGGTTTTAGATGTATCATTTTTAATACACTTTTGCACAAATCTGCAATATGTTCAGAAAAAGATTTTTTTATTGTACCATATTTTTTTATTTGTATTTATAATAATTTTCACATACCGTAACTAAGATAAAATCCATGCTAAATTTAAGAAAAATGAAGGATTATCCCATTATTCGACTAATGGTTTCAATATTCAGTGACTAGCAGACTATTAAAATAGTTGCATCCCTAATCGCAAAAAGACTTTTTGCTCGGCAGAATTTGTGGGGGTCACGGCAAATGTGAGTGTGGCCAGTGCAATTGTGACTACGACTGGAGCGAGGAGGACTGCAGCTGCTCCATGGACGTGACTTCCTGCATGGCATCGAACCAGCAAGTGTGCAACGGCAACGGGATGTGTCAATGCGGAACCTGTCGGTGCGACCCTCCGTACACAGGCCCCACATGTGAGGATTGCCCCACTTGTTTGGGCTATTGTCAGGCACACGCAGAATGCGTGGATTGCCGTGTTTTCGGGACAGGACCTAAAAAAGTCAGGTGAGTACTACTAGACTAGTGGTTCTCAACTGGGGCTAGGTGAAGGAACACCACAGGGTTCGTTGGACTTTTACATTCTCAAAAAAAAAAAAAAAAAAAATCATTACAAATATTAAATTAGGAAATTACCGTATTCTTGGCACTGTAAGGCACACAGGATTTCAAGGAACGCCCTCCAAGAAATAGTCTTTTGTGAAATATTTTTCAGATATACAGCGCTGTGAACATTTTTTGCCCTCTTCCTGTTTTCTGTGTTTTTTGCATATGTATCACTCACAAAAGTTTCAGATAATTAAACCAAGTAAATACAAAAGGCAGTTTTGAAATGTTGATTCCATTTATTAAGGCGTCTTTCCCGCTGAGGAGGAATTTTGGCCCACTCTTCTTTGCAAGATGATTTCAAATCTGCCACATTGGAGGGTTTTCTAAAATTAACTGAATGTTTAAGGTCACACCACAGCATCCCGACTTAAACTTAGCCCCTTTAGAACCTTCATTTTATTTTGTTTTTTTCAAGCCATTCAGGGGTGTACCTGCTGGTGTTTAGGATCATTGTCCTGCTACATGATCCAAAAGCACTTGAAATTGATGGCACGGGATGATAGTCAGATGTTCTCCTTTAGGATTTTCTGGTAAACACTAGAATTCATTATTTTGTCAACCACAGCAAGTTCTCTAGGTCCTGAGGCAGCAAAGCAGCCTCAGCTATCACACTGCCACCACGATGCTTCTCTATTGGCAACATGTTTCTTTTGTCAAATGCTGTGCCGTTTTTACGGCAGACTTTGCAGGCTGAACAACTTCAAAAAGTTCAATTTTCCGCCACAGCGTTGTGAAAGATTTATAACTAATTATCGTCAACGTTTAATTTCTGTTATTGCTGACAAAGGTGGCTAAACAAATTATTAGGTTCAAGGGGCAATTACTTTTTCACACAGGGCCAGATAGTTTTTTTTTGCGCCTTAATAAATTGAATCAACATTTCAGAACTGCATTATGTATTTCATTGGGTTGTCTCTGTGTGATGTTAAAATTGGTTTGATGATCTGAAACTTTTCTGAGTGATAAATATGCAGCAGAAATTCTGAAGGCGTGTGACATAAGTGTTTTAAATGTACTGTAGTTTCCACGCTGTAAGGCGCAACTGAAAGCCTGCTGGGATAGATATACAGTGCATCCGGAAAGTATTCACAGCGCTTCACTTTTCCCACATTTTGTTATGTTACAGCCTCATTCCAAATTGTATTAATTTAATCTCTTATCTCAAAATTCTACACAAAATACTCCATTATGACGATGTGAAAAAGTTTTTTTTTTACTTTTTGGGAATTTATTAAAAATAGAAAACTAAGAAATCACATTTACATAAGTATTCACAGCCTTTGCTTAATACTTTGTTGATCCACCTTTGGCAGCAAATACAGCCTCAAGTCTTTTTGAATATGATCCCACAAGTTTAGCACACCTATCTTTAGGCAGTTTTGCCCATTCTTCTTTGCATTAAGTCTCAAGCTCAATTAGGTTGGATGAGACGTTTGTGCACAGCCATTTTCAGATCTCTCCAGAGATGTTCGATCGGATTCAAGTCTGGACTCTAGCTGGGCCACTCCAGGACATTCACGGAGTGGTTCTGAAGCCAATCTTTTGAGATCTTGGCTGTGTGCTTTGGGTAGTTGTCCTGCTGAAAAATTAACCTTCACCTCAGCCTGAGGTCAAGAGTGCTCTGGAGCAGGTTTTCATCCAGGATATCTCTATATATTGCTGCATTTATTTTTTCCTTCTATCCTGACTAGTCTGCCAGTTCCTGCTGCTGAAAAACATCCCCACAGCATGATGCTGCCACCACCATGCTTCACTGTAGGGATGGTATTGGTCTGGTGATGAGCGGTGCCTGGTTTCCTCCAAACATGGCGCCTGGCATTCACACCAAAGAGTTCAATCTTTGTCACATCAGACCAGAGAATTTTGTTTCTCATTGTCTGAGAGTCATTCAGTTGCTTTTTGGCAAATTCCAGACGGGCTTCCATGTTCCTTTTACTAAGGAGTGGCTTTCGTCTGGCCACTCTACCATACAGGCCTGATTGGTGGATTGCTGCGGAGGTGGTTGTCCTTCTGGAAGGCTCTCCTCTCTCCACAGAGGAACGCTGGAGCTCTGACAGAGTGACCATCTGGTTCTTGGTCACCTCCCTGACTAAGGCCCTTCTTCCGCAATCGCTCAGTTTAGAAGGCCGGCCAGCTCTAGGAAGAGTCCTGGTGGTTCCAAATGTCTTCCATTTACGAATAATGGAGGCCACTGTGCTCATTGGGACGTTCAAAGCAGCAGAAATTTTTCTGTATCCTTCCCCAGATTTGTGCCTCAAGACAATCCTGTCTCGCAGGTCTACAGACAGTTCTTTTGACTTCATGCTTGGTGTTTGTGCTCTGACATGCACACTCAACTGTGGGACCTTATATAGACAGGTGTGTGCCTTTCCAAATCATGTCCAATCAACTGAATTTACTGCAGGTGGACTCCAATTAAGCTGTAGAAAGATCTCAAAGATGATCAGTGGAAAAAAGATGCACCTGAGCTCAATTTTGAGCTTCATGGCAAAGGCTGTGAATACTTATGTAAATGTGATTTCTTAGTTATCTATTTTTAATAAATTCAAAAAAAGTAAAAAAAAAAAAACCTTTTTCACATTGTCATAATGGAGTATTTTGTGTAGAATTTTGAGATAAGAGATTAAATTAATACAATTTGGAATGAGGCTGTAACATAACAAAATGTGGAAAAAGTGAAGCGCTGCGAATACTTTCCGGATGCACTGTATCAGCTTTTCATTTCCTCACCAATGTATCAATCGTCATTTGAATCGGTCACTATTGGCCTAAGTTGTTCAGAGGAACGGGAGGCGGGTTCTTTTAAGCATTTACAGGCTCGTATAGGCTAAAGCGGTGTAAAACAAAGCCTGCAATTGGCCGAAGAGATGTGGATCACAAGTTAGGTTGGTGTACGGCCTAGAGAAAAACGTTTTTAACTAGTCTGTTTATTAGCAAGACAAGAAGCTAATAATAATTTGAACCGAGAAAAAAAAACATTTGATTGATCTATATTTACTTCTTTTTGGTCACAGATTTTCAAAATTTCAAGAATATCACCTTACAACTAAAACTCCAAAATGTCTTTTGCCAAACCAACAAAAAAGAAAAGCTTGGCGCTGGTTAAGTTTACTTGGCTCAAACATTTCTCAGAGAGGATACATCACTAAGAATGTTGAGAACCACTGCACTGTACTATTATCCGACCGTAGTCTTTTAAATTTGTTTCTTTTTGAATGTATTGTCCGGTCATCAGGTGCCAGGAGGAGTGCAGCTACTTCACTTTGAGCATGGTGGCAAGCAAAGCGGATATTGATGCACCCTGTAAAATGATTAGCCGCGGAGACTCTTGCTACTTCTACTTCAGTGTCACGCAAACAGCAACAGGGACACATTGCACTGTGGCCCAAGTGAAAGATTGCCCTCAGGGACAATAACCCATCAGTCAAAACTTTGCAGCCCTAACCTATATCTTTTTTTTTTGCATTGCATTAAAAAGCTTTAATTTTCTCTCATTTACATTTGCTTCTTTACATTTATAGTATGAAACAAATTTATGAAAAAAAGACATGTTAAATATAATTTCCTTGTACTATTGTTTTTTTGAGGGGAGACATTTTGTCACCATATTTTTTAAGCATACCTCCATTCGTAGAATGATACAGTTGTTCCTGGCGGTGAGGCTGGTACTGTGCTGAAAGCGAAGGTCCCTTGCCTGAAGACCTAGTTCCTGGCAAAACTCATTTTTCTTTTTCTCTGCAAGAGGGAAAAAAAATAAGTGTAATACCACTGGGATTTTTAGTTTGATTTAAATGCACACAGAGCATAAGAAATCACAGGACTGAAACAGTCATGGTGTGGTATGTTCACAATGAAGAATACGACACAAATAACATAAAACAATCAATGATACTGACACACATTGAATATTCCAAATTGTGAAACTATCTGAGAGAATTAATCTATTTTCAGATTTTTAAAAAAAGGAGATTGATTTATCCACAGGTTGTACAAAAATCAACCGACAAAGTTCAAACCAAAACGAAAATTGATTTTTGTGTTGGAACACTCACCGAATGATGTTACGTTGCCCTCTTGGTCAAATTTCATCTGTCAAAAAAAAAAAAAAAGATAAATTGAGTTAGAATATTGAAATGTGACACTGCATATGATAAGAATTGTAAGTTTTCCAGCTATTTTATTTTCGTTCTTTTAAAACATCACATCGATAGTTCAAAGATTTAGTGTAAGGAATGCATATTATGATTATCCATTATTCAATTGTACTTATTTACTTCTTGTTTTTGTTTTTATTTTACATGTATTCATTCGGGCAGCACGGCGGCGCAGTGGTTAGCGCTTGTGCGGCACAGTTCATGTCATGGGAACCTGTCGTGGGTTCAAATCCAGCTCCAGACTTACTGTGCGGAGTTTGTATGTTCTCCCCGTGCTTGCGTGGGTTTCCTCCGGGCACTCCGGTTTCCTCCCACGTTCCAAAAACATGCATTTCAGGTGAATTGGCCGGTCCAAATTGTCCATAGGTGTGAATGAGCGTATGAGTTGTCTGTCCCTGTGTGCCCTGCGATTGGCTGGCAACCAGTTCAGGGTGTCCCCTGCCCACTGCCCGGAGATGGCTGGGATGGGCTCCAGCCCCCCGCGACCCTAATGAGGATATGCGGTACGGCTGATGAGATGAGATGAGATGAGATGTATTCATTCGTCGCAAAAATATTTCAATTCACAGTTGTTACACAGTAAATACAGACTTATCAAAAAACCTGCAGGATTTAGTCTGGACAAAGCACAGGGATCAGAATTTTCCACGGATCCGCGGATTTCCGCTGTTTTTGGACCCCAAAGGCATTCCGACTTTTTCACTTTTTCTCTTGCGTAGCAAACAAATTCAAAATCCGACTGTCTCACTCTTTCCTTTATTGCTCTGGCGCACCCTGGCGGCAGCCCTGGTTTATTCCTGGACGCTGGCTATTTCAGCTGAAAATGAAAATCTCCATTCTGATCCCTGTATAGTGCAATTTTCACATAGCAAATAAGATAAATGCTGTTTTAGCCTATGGACCCTGCCTATTTCAGCTGAAAATGAAAATCTCCATTCTGATCCCTGTATAAATGATTGTCAACCCTACTGAAAGTGAAGCCATTACGACCTTGTTCTGTACTCAAAAACACAAAATATTCTGTTTTATTTCTTCTATTGTAATAAAAACTTCAAACTGCTCACGCGAGCACTTGTTTTTACCCATCACATCCTGTTACCCAGATGTTGACTCGAACATGTGGAGGAGAAAAGGTCTATGCTACTTCAATAGCATCATAACTGCTAATAGTGTGAAATCTGAATACAACACATGATATTACAATTTATTCTTTAATTTAATACAAGATTGGACACAGTGCAATTGTAAAAGTTGTATCTGTGTTTGTACTTATGAACCAATTACTGCATTAATCATGATTTTTTTGTGTCCAACCATCTAATAAAAAAGCACCTTACCACAACAAAAAGTGGCGGAACAATGGAAAGAGCTTCAGTCATTCTGTGCCGCACAATAGACACTGTTAAGAGACAGACGAGAAAAGATTTCAAAGGACAATTTGTTCTTAACTGAAATCTAAAACTTTCATGCATTATTCATGTTGCACAGTAATATTTGCAGCAGGTGCACAGTTCTGATATTTACCTGGCCATGACTGTCCTCCTCGCAGCAGGTTCTTGGTTCCTGCTAGACAGATTGAACCTCTAATTCTTGACTCTAGCAGCAGAGGACTACAGAGTGCCTTGGGGGTACCGTTGCACAGCGGTGGAACAGCAAAGCTTGTGTTGGAGAACATGGCAAGACCACACTTTGTACTAGAGGATCCATTGCATCCCAAACAGGAGAGGCTACCAACAGAGCCTAGAAGGCGCTTTAAATGAGCATGTCCTCGATATGGCAAATACATCATAGAGCAGCTCACACAGGTACTGAGCAGCATTCTGTGTATGTTAATTCCATAAAAACCTGCTTCTTAACAAAACCATGTAAAACAAGGACATGTTGGGCACTAGCCGGTGCAACTTATAACAAGACACATAATTTAAGTTTTAGAGATCTTAAAGTGGTATCCAGTCCACGGGAAAAGACAGTAGAGGGCTTCAGTTATAAACCAAAAACAAGAAAATATTTTTTGTTTTTGCCATCGTTGCAAATCCTTGATCACGTGACTGTCATTTGCCTTTCTGTATTTTGCTAGTTAGCATAACAGCTAATCAGTCAGTGACACTATGTGCTCCTGCCCGAGTTATCAGATTCAAAACTTACTGACAACAGCAGGAAATATAAGAAAGGGAATATTTTTTTTGCATTACTACTAACTTATTTACACTAATAAAGACATTGAAAAATACGCTTGTCGGGAGTTTTAAAATCGTTCGGTTAGCTGGTTGCCGGAGAAGTGGGAAGAGAGTACCCGTCATGCACCGCGAGGACGCCAAAGATCTTCAAGGGTCTAAGATGAATAAAACTATTATATATTTTTATAAAATGAAACGACTGCATTAAAATACGCATCGACATTTTAGATTCCCTTTATTTGTAATTCTTGCATGCATGGTGAAGCATTAGCGATGGCTACATATTTGGGTCGTGCAGTCGCGAGCGTAGAAACGCATTCGCGGCATTCAGAGAGCATCATCCATCGTCAGCATCCCAACGAGGAGGATGCTGCGGTTGGACAGGAGTCGACCTTAATCCGCAACGGTCCGATTCTAAATCCTTTCTTCTCACGCCGTGTGTTTATTTTCGCCCATCATGTTCTCATCGTGTTGCTCCAAGGCTGAAAACAGCAACGGGAAACGGAGCTCTGTGGCCAAGCTCCTCCTGGGAGTGTTTATGGTGTATACGGTCCACACAGCGTGGCTGCTGTATGGATTCCTCAACACCAAGTCCTGCGACGATGGCCGAAGGGAAGGCTGTATCAGCTCTTACCTGTCGGCCAAACCTAGACTGCAGGTACGGTTTGAAACCTTCTCATCCGCCTCCTTGGGTACCTTTGGATTAATGACAAGTATGTTGCATCATGTCTTTTTTTGTCCAGTTGAGTGTGTTCACCTGCCTTGTTCCAGACAACAGTCAGCTCAACCTGGCTCTGAGAGTTGATCCATTTGACCCGGATTCTAGATTTGAGAAGTAAGTTAACAAACAAATTGTTTTTCTTTTCTCATTGTGAAGATGTTGCGATTGTGTTGTGTCGATTTGTGCATGCAGGCGGGTGAATGTTCCTCTGCCCGAGGAGACGAGAGCCAACGGCAGTTTGTATGCAATTGTGTATGTGCACAAGGCCAGCGCTTCCCCTTTGGAGGACAGTAGAGAGGTGCACCATGCAGCTCTACTTACCACCCATATCAGCCCTGCAAACTATGAAGGGCAGAAAGATACAAAGAAGGTATAAATACTGAAATGCCGCCAAGAAAATCACAATTTGTGCACTTTAAGGAACCAAACCTTAAGAATAATATGCTTCTTTAAAGGGAACGTAATGGAATACACATTAGCATGCTAGAGATCAGCATCAGTTATGTTTACAAATTAATGTGGGCTAAATACCACAGAACTATGTATATGCATATACTCAGCATCTGAACAAGTGGGCATAGGTTAGGGCAATGGGCAAATCATGACAGCCCTTACTGTGGCGCATAGCCCTTTTGAAGTAAATGTAGGCGGAAATGATGTTATAATGTAATTCCAATGCAAGAGAACCCTAAAATAACATCGTTCTAAACTTGACTGACTTTATTAGCGCTCCAAATTCAAGCATCCCGTATCCCACTGGAGACCCCGCCTATCAGTTTCAATGATGTCAGAGGACTTTACCTTCACCAAGGGAGGACTTCCCAGTGACATGCGGCGCTACCTCAGAATGTAAACAGAGATCGGTCTCGATCTACTCAATCGCAGCAATAAAATGCTCATTTAGTGTCAACGTTTTTGCTCAGCTCGCAGGAAGGAAGACGGTTCTTCTACCTTCCTCTGATGCTGATTGAGGAGCTCAGCTTCCGAATGAAAGATCTGGTGGTAAGGCATCCTCATGCCATACACAGAGGCAGGGATTTTCTAGGAGTTTTTAAGGTGGCTCTCAAATACTCTATATCTTTCAACAGGTGATCAACAGAAGTACCACCCATCTGCCTCTTACTGTGTCTTATGAGGGTATATCTCTGAGGAGATTCCGATTTTGG
This sequence comes from Urocampus carinirostris, assembly GCF_059441175.1. Classification (NCBI taxonomy): domain Eukaryota; kingdom Metazoa; phylum Chordata; class Actinopteri; order Syngnathiformes; family Syngnathidae; genus Urocampus; species Urocampus carinirostris. Next base: position 29,081,933 of record NC_142350.1, read on the forward strand.
GTGCATCTCCAGGATTTGGTATATTCACTGCAACAATTTGGTGAGATACAATCGAGGAAACTTTTTGTTTCTCTTGGATCCGTAGTGTTCTCGACTTGTTTTTTATCCAGGCTTCTCAGAGGAGTATATTGATGAGATTAAAGGGACCCTGGTGGGCTCTAATCTGTACCATTTAGTGCTGACCGCCCTCATCACAGCCTTACAAGTAAGACTTTTTGTCCAATTAAAAAAATAGAGAAAAAAAAGGAAAACAAATGTATCGTAATGTTATATGTTACTGTTCCTGTATTATGTTCTAATAGCAAATAACAGCTTAATTTCAGGTATATTTTTTAATGTTATCGTATTGAAAATATTCTCTAATTTTTTACTAAAACTTTTTTAAGTTCGGAGCTGCATGCTTTTAAAATTTAACTAAGTATCAATAAAAAAAGAAAAGTAGCTAAATAGCAAATAACTAATAAAGAAAAGATGTAGAAAAATTAAAGAATATATTCGACGTAAAACACTGTTTTATATATATATATATATATATATATATATATATATGTGTGTGTGTGTGTGTAATACTTTCTTCAATGTTACATAGTTAAATGACATGTATTGTTTCTATACAATGGTACTAGAACACTTTTTTCACAAAATTACTAAATGCATTTTACACAAAAATATTTTTTAGAGAATGACCTGATCAAAATTGGAGAACACTAAAAGATAAAGATTGGAGAATAACAATGAAAAACAATTCTGAGTGTTACAACAGTCAGCAATTAGAGTGATGTGTATAGGCCTCTGCTGTGAATGACTTCTAAACATCTGCGGCAACAGGATAGCTCTAGTCTCTCACACTGCTCTGGTGTGATTTTGGTCCATTCTTCTTCCAGCCTCCTCCACAGTTGGTGATTGTCGTGGGTTCTTTTTACCATAACTTTGTCACCAAGCCTCTCCCAGAGGTTCTCTATTGTGTTAAGATCAGGACTCTGAGCTGGCCATGCTGTTAATTCAATGTTTTCACCTTGAAGAAAGTTCTTTACCGGTTTTGCTGTGAGACATAAAGCATTGTCCTACATGAAGACTGCAGGCTAATTGGGTGATAATTGCAAGTAAGGAACCAGGTGCCGTATAAGAAGGTTCAAATACAAATTTGCATTCGCTCTGCCCTGTAGCTGTACAAGAGGCCCAACTCCTGCAGAAAACATTACACTTCCTCCTCCAACATTTCACTAAAACCTTTACACTCTTTGGGTTCAATTTTTCTGCAATGTGTCACCGAACATAATGCTTCCCATCAGATCCAAATAAATCACATTTGCTTTCTTCACTGAAGTGAACTCTGTACCAGTTTTCCTTTATCCACACAACATACTGCTCCTCGGCAAAGATCAGTCTAGCTTTTGGATTTATTTATTTTTGCGAATGAAATGTTTAGTCACTGCAGTGCGGGCCTTCAGTCCAAACGGCGGCGAGACACTGTATGGGGAGACACATCTTTACCATGTTCAGCACTGAACAATTCCAGCTGCAGTGTGGAAACAAGTACCCATTAACATACTCCGCAGTGATCTGTCCTCGCTTCCGTCTCCGTGGACGACCAGCCTTCTTGGGCAACTTGAATCAGTTTTCGGTTTTCAATATTCTTGAAATCACAGTTTTTGGACAATCAACTTGTCTTGTTATGGCTGATAGGGTCATCCCTTTCATTTTCATCTGGACAACCTGGTGCCAGAGGCTTTCAGTCACTTTCAGTCACCATGTGCTAGATTAGCACCGTTAAGTGGGAGGCACCTGAAAGTGTTCTCTAATTTGGATCAGTGCATTTTTGGCAAAATACAATTTTTGTTGTTGAAATGCCTTATCCATTTTGTGAAAAAGTGTTGTAGTCGCATGGTACAGACCCAACAAAATGACCTAAACTGTTGAGGAGTGAAGATGGCATTTTTTTCAGAATTATTCCATTGATCTCTAATTTTTATCTCCAGTGTATATTTTTTATATCATTTCTTTCATAGCTCATCTGTGAATTCCTGGCTCTTAAGAACGACATCAGCTCTTGGAGGAAAAAGAAGAGCGTATCAGGGATGTCAAGGAGGTCCGGTAAGTGGCAAAAAGGAAATAATGGAGTTTCACATCTGATATTTGCAAACTTTGAAACCAGTTTTCTGGCGAAGTTTCGGCACCTTGATGATTTTCATTCACCTGCTGGAGGAGACCAGTCTGTTGGTGCTACTTCCTGTTGGGCTGGCAGCATGCGTGGAGGTACAAAAGATTTAATACCTCCGCGGAAATGACACAGAACAGCAAATTGAAGATACACATTTTTTCATGAGGTGTGGAAGGTGTCTCAAGTATTTCGGATCAACTTGCACTGGAGACGAAGATCATGTGTAAGTATTTCTATATACATCTTGACATCTTTCTAATGTCATTTTATTCTTTGGTCTCAACGTGAAGGCCAGGAAATTGGACGAAGAAGAGCGGAGGACAATTGAGTTAGACACGCAGGTGCGTATCCCCACAACTGTTAGTATTTCTAAATATTTTGCTCCTTTTTAAACAATTTTCTTGTTTTTATCTTTTTAAGGCGTCCAAATGCTTGTCCTACTTGTTGTATCCCCTGTGCATCAGTGGAGCTATTTTCTCACTGGCCTACTTACGGCAAAAAAGGTGAGCAACCAGTATTCACTTTCCTTTTTTTTAATATTCGTATACAAAAAGAGGGGTGGGAGAACTGTACGGTAAGGTGGGGTACAAAAGTTTTAATCATTATTGATATTTAAAGAAGAGTGAATTTAGATGGTATAATTTACACAATAATTACATATTTTGCTCTTACAGAGTATATTGATTTACTTTCATTTACCAGAATTACCTTCTCAAAACAGTAAACGATTGATTTATTGTACAGATGTTCCCCTGCTTACGACCATTCGACTTACGTAAAACAGTAGATACAATCATTAATTTCAGGATGTCAAAAAATATCCGGACATTGCTGTTAGATTTTGTGTTGTGTGCCCCTTTTTTTGAGTACAGGACAGTACTATAGTGCTTTTTTCCGCCGCTACCGGTGTGTGGCGCTGTAAGAGGTCACCCAGCATCCACCCCGAAGAAGAAATCCGCTTCCACTTCCTAGTTTGTCTGTAAACATTCTATACTGTATTTCCAGCGCGCTAAGAACTTTGACATTTTTATTGTTTAATATCTCATGCATCCATTCAATATGGTTGGTGTAAAAGGTAAAGTAGAGGCAAGTCATTTAATTTGAAATGGAAGTGGAATAAGAAAGCTTGATACGGTTGAGAAAATAGTCGGAACGCTTTTTTTCGGCCACTTTTTTTACCTTTTGAAGCGCATCTTCCTAAAGTAAGTCAAATTCAACTTTATTTATCTTTCTAGAGCATATTATTTTATTAAATGTTTATTTTTCAGGACAAAACAATACAGGTTACATATACAGGCCTTAAACATACTTGTATAAACCTTAAACATACAAAATATAGCACTGAAGCAACTTACGAACAAATTAAACTCACGAACGATCGTCCGGAACTCGTTCGTAAGTAGGGCAGCGTCTGTACACAACAAAGTGAATTTTGTACATTTTTTATGTCTTTTGTTATTTTATCGAGTGATTGAATGGTGCAATTTTAAACAAAGGCTATAACAATGGTACCAAATATTACGAATCTTCCGTACCATACTATACCAGTTTATATCAAATTACGAAATACGCATTTTTTTAAGAAAACTACAAAATTGATAAATAATCAAGCAACCCTCATTTTTGCATTGACTTCGTTGCTCGTTCCTTCGTTATTTGTGGTGCATAGTGCCGTCTGCCGGACACTTGCAATAACATCATGCTAGGTGGGCAGTTGAACATTTTTCAAAGGTACATTGTGTATAAGTTGACCACTGGATGGCACTGCATTGTCTAATGCGAAGGAAAACCAGTGCACAATGAGCACAGGTTAGCAGCAAGATGTCAGACAAACATGGCAGCAACTACAAGGTATGGATTCCGCGATGTAAAAGAAATACAAAGTTCTTGATGAATATTTATGATAATTCATGTATTTTTGGACATTATTCAAATCATTGTTTTGTCTTAATTAAGGTTTTTTTTATTACTAGCAGGCACTACGACAAAAATAGTTTTGAAAATCTGAAAATTCTCTTCATCCATTCTGAAAAATGATTTTCAGTATTTGGCACCTCTTTTATAACCAATTACATGTATATTTGCAAAAAATGCATATTGCAATATGTATAATATGTAGTCATTTATGTATCATTTTTCCAAACTACTCATCTGGAGGTAAAATATTAATAAAAAGTTTCATCACAAAACGTAATGGATAAAACCATAGCTTTTGTTACATGTCAATATTATGTTGCTAAACAATAGATAGATACATAGATAGATGGGTAAATGGTTAGATGGGTAGATAGATGGGTAGATAGATGGGTGGATAGATGGATAGATAGATAGATAGATAGATACCGTAAATTCCGGACTATAAGCCGCTACTTTTTCCCCAAATTTTCAACCCTGCGGCTTATTCAGAGATGCGGCCAATTTATGTAATTTTTTTAACGGCCGCCAGCGGCGCTCGAGAATGAGAGGTAAGATTTAGACCGGTGAAATATATGCGCCGAGGAAGATCATAACTTATGAGCGTCAACATACCCTCATCGTGCATTTTGCGCAAGATAAGGCTCATGACGCAGCTTGTAGGTCAAAAGCAAACGGGCATGTTGGGGTGTATTGAAATTAGGGAGCATGGGACGACTTCATCATAATAAGGGTTCTTTCCGACATTGAAAAAGACTTCTCAGATGTCATTAACAAGGAAGAAGAAGCGGATGGCCTGCCGTGGGGGGATTTTGTAAGGTTTATTGTTCTATATTCTTGATCAATTATCCATTATCCGTAATCGGTCAAATCATAATACGCTACAAAGCCAAGGGGCCGAGACACTTGCTCTCAGCCAAGAGGCTGAGTCAAGGTCCAAGCCACAGAGCCAAGCAGCGATTAGTGCGAATGCACCGTCCCTGGAGGTACTGCAATACCGGGCCGATGCGTGGAGTGGACAGGGCAAGCTCTTTTTCCATCTCATGATTTCAAAAATCCAACTTACAGCATTGCTGCATTTTGGAGATTCTTAGATGGCATGACCAATGTCCTTCATTGAAGCACACAGTCCAAAAATCACAGCCGCCGGCATTAATGTGTTTTGGGCACGTATTAATTCCTGGATTTTACTCAGATCCGGAAACACAGTTAGCGTCATTCTGACCAATACGTCATTTACTTCCTTAACAGATTAATATGCAGGTATGCGAGCGTGTTTTTAGTAGCGTGAGGCTACCTCCCAAAGGCACGGTTTAGGATGAAAGTTATATTATTATTATTAAAGCTTTGAAAACTCCCTCGATGTACTGTCTTTCTTTGTAAATATGTGTAATATGTATTTGCAACTGTATATTTTTGTAATGTATTTATTTGTATTTATTTGAGACACTTATTCTGCACAAGCAAATTAAAAAAGAGGGGCGGAGCGAACGCAGGCTGATGGGAAAGTGGGGACCAGTAAAGGTGAGTTTTTGTGGACACGGCGGACAATAATGGATATATATTTTTCCCACCCTTACCTTTGGAAATATACACTTTGTTTCCTTGGATTACTATCAACAGGCACCCAGAATCTGCAGGTCTGCAACAAATTTGAAGTACCGATATAATTTTACGTTCATTTTGGCGGCTGTGATTATTGGGCTGTGTGCTGCAATGAAGGACATTTAGTTTCTATCGCTTTAGGGCTAGGACCTTAGCTTGGCCTTTTGGCTGAGAGTAAGTGTCTCGGCTCCTAAGCTTTGTAGCGTATTATAAACTGACCGATAACGGATAATGGATAATGAATAACGAAGATAGAACAATAACCCTTAAAAACCCCAAAACCCCATTTAGTTTCTATCGCAGGACTTGATGTTTAGCTTGGATTAATTTCGTATTTTTTTTATGTGGGTGCGTGCAGCTTATATACAGGTGCGGCTTGTGTATGGACAAAATAGGTTTTCCCCTTAAAATGTGATGGGTGCGGCTTATAATCAGGTGCGCTCTATAGTCCGGAATTTACGGTAAATAGATAGATAGATAGATGCATAGAGATCAAATAGTTTGTTTGATTAAAAATTCTAATCATTTACATATATTAGAAAATGATCCATGTTCAATGTATGCATTTTGTATTGACATTTTTAAGCATATAACATTTGCAATGTAGTAATAAAACAGGTATTTATTATGTGAATCAGTAATAAAAAAAATCCCCAAAACAACTTTATCTTGCTCTTGCGACAACAATTTTAACAACTGAAGTAAATTATAATAGTAAATGTGTGCGGTTGTCATTGCGTGACCTAAGACATGCATGAAATCTTTTTTACAGTTACTTCGCCTGGATGCTCAACACCCTGGTCACCGGTGAGCTCATTATTGAAAGGATTGTAATATTTGGGTGCACGGAACGTTGAAAAACGTAACATGGAAGAAAACCTGTGTACATCTGCGCTTAAAACAAGAAACTATTACTTGAGATCAGGGCAGGGGTCAGCAACCTGAGGCTCTGGAGCCGCATGTGGTACTTTTGCGCTGTCCTAGTAGAGGGCTGTCAGAAAGGGCCGAGGGACGGATACGCACTTTTTAAATTTTGGTGGGAAGACAAACACGACAAGACTCAAAGCATGTTTATCATATTCTGATGCTTTTTTTTGGTCTGTTATGCAGGTTCATAGAGTTGCTTACAATCTTTGAATTTTGATGTTGGATTTTCAATGTTAGAAAGTTACTTGAAATTTTGGTGAAGTGGTTGTAAATGCTTGAAATCGTTGGCGTGTTTCTTGGCAGTCTTACTTAATGGACCACTCATTAAATGAAGAAGCATAAAACAAGTCTGCTTAAAAATGACACCAACATAGGTCTCCAGTGGCTTGGCTTTGCCATTGCATTTCCTCTTACCTGGTGATCAATAGCAGCTGGCATTAGTTTGTATGGCGTCACATGAAGCGTCATTGCCCCCATGCATTAATAATTATTATTACTTTAACACAAATAATGATGTACTGTTTCTTTTTTGAATAGTACCGGAGAAATTGGCTTGGAAGTCTTTAAAAAGTGCTTGAATTTGGCCACGAAAAAATTGTACGAACTCTGGTTTTCGCTCTTGCAATATTTTGGGTTGCCGATTCCTGATTTAGGTTAAGCTTTTCTAGGAACGCGAGCAGAAGTCTGTTTGTTTATACTAAAATGTCTGCAGCTGACCTTTACAGCACTGGGCTATTTTACTCAAATGGTGTTATGCTTGTATATGTCTGGAGTTCGCATAACTTGCCTAATTTGTAATATTTTTGTTACGGTCGCTCATTAAAACTGTGAATTAAATAAATAACCAGTAAACCTTTCTGACCTCGCAGGAGTGTATGCATTTGGCTTCTTATCTATGTTCCCGCAGCTATTTATCAACCACAAGGTGAGCCATAAAGCGAAACGTTTATTCATCATCTAAGTAAATATTGATCAAATGCCATTTTGCTTCTTCCATCAGATGAGATCTGTGAGTCACCTGCAGGGGGCAGTCTTGATGTACCGAGTAAGTAGGGCAGTTTTTCCTATCGTGTGTTTGAATGTATAATTCAATGGAACTAGTGGCACAACTCTTTACTGTCTTTTTAAAAAAAATGTAAGTACTGTATTTCCATCTGTGTTTTTAAGTGAGAGTGTTTATTTCTTTTTTAAAATAAAAAATATAAAAATGTTAAGTTTATTCTTGTGTTTCGTGATGTATTTGTTACAATAAAATGTCAATATTTGAAATTGACATTATGTTGTGCAGATTTCAGTTACTTGACTTCAAAGTTGCTCAGAATGAAAAGGGTTTGAACTTCAAATGAATTATTGCTATTATAATATTGTCTATTACTAGATTTGTTAAAAAGGGATTAATTCATTTTGAGCAGGGACCCCCAAAACATGTCTTAGTCCTTTTTTGTACTTTATTTTATTTTTTTTTCTCCCTAATTTCTTTTGTTTCTGTCCCGCCTAGCTTTTTACTTCTTTTTTCCACCTTTTTCTTCTTCTGTTATTTTTTTTATCCACCCTTTTCTTTTTTTTCCCTTTTGTTTCATTTTTTTTAGATTTTTTTTGCTTTTCTGCTTTTTTCCGTCCTTTTTCCTTTTTTTTAAAAAAAACATTCCTATCCTTCTTTTGTTGGCTTTTTTTGATCCTCTTTAGAGTATGTTTGTGCATAATGTTACATTAAAATTGGTAAAATATGGATTAAAGCAAGAAAAAATAAATCTGAAGAGCCGTTTGGGAGCCGAACGAGTTCTTTTTAGTGAGCCGAGCCGAAAAAGCCTCTTCTCTGAAAAGACAATAGAAATTCCATCACGACAACAGGCGCAACTACTCTGTTTGGAAGCAGCCCTGTCCTCCGATTGGGACACTTTTTTTTCTTTCTCTTGCTCCACCGACAACATCTGCGCTGGTGATCGAGTCTGTCGGTGATTTTTTTAAGCCACTTACATATATATGATGTTTTAAATAAATGAAAGCTAGCAAAAACGTTCACTCTCTCTCACAAATTCATTCATGTTATTCCAAAATGTGCACTAATTTGCGCGGCAACATTGACATGGTCACGTAGGTAACTAAGGTCACGTAACGTGGGGACTGAGCTGACAGTGTTGGGGAGAGTCCACAAAAGTGTCCACTGACATTTACAAAATTATATGAATGGGGTTATCCCATCAGGATAGTATATGCGCTGCTCAGACTGCCCCCATTACTTCATGCGATTTTCTTTGGGTGGGTGGAGCGTGTCCATGGGTGGGCACTGCCAACTCCTGCCCTCTCCTGGCAATACCCTTGATGAAACTGTATTGTATTTGACATGAATGTGTAGGTTTGAACAATTTTCATTTATATTTCCCTTCAGGGAGTGAACACGCTGATTTCAGACCTGTGCTCCTGCGCTGCCATATTCACCTCATCCGAAGCCCTCTTGTCTTCTCACCAACTCTCGTGTTTCAGAGACGAGATTTTCTTTCTCCTTTACCTCTACCAAAGAAGGTAGCTCTTATTGTAATTTAGACACTCCAATTAATTATAAAGGTTCAATAAATATGTGCTTTGTCCTCCATCAGGCGTTTTTCCCAGAAGTTCAGAAGAACCGAATGTGGATCTCATACCAAGAAAGTAAAGACTCACTGAACTTCTCGCAGAATTAAGATGCTGAACTATTCTTATCCAACTTATTATATTAACTTTCCTGTTGTCTTTGGGTCAAAATGACCCACTACTGTGTTAAAACCCCCACTCAAAATTCTTGACCTGTTTACGGCCATACCGCCTTGAAGAGGCCTGATCTCAGAAAGCTAAGCAGGGTTTGGCCTGGGAATACCAGGTGCTGTAAATCGCTCCTTTGGCATGCGATCTGCTGCGACAGCACTGATTGTACTCACTGGCACAGTAGGTGAAAATAAATTTCCACAGGGGGGGGGGGGGGGTGTTGGTGTTTGGGCAAATAAAATTGTATTCTATTAAAATTTGAAAATCCCCTCAATGATATTTTATACCATAATGACTTTTCCTAAATCTGCTTGAATAGTAGAAAAAAGGAAATTGTGTTTTTTTTTTTAAATTCACAATTCCGTGTAAACTGTACAAAAATACTTACAAAGATGGTCTTTGCGTCAAAATGACCCATGAGGCAATTTAAGGTGAAATGAAGGTTCAAGGGAGTGTCTTGGAGCAATCAGTAGCAGAAGTGTTATTTTTAAAATTTGCAGTATTGTATTGCTGGATTGTATTATCCTCCATCGTTCACTGGAGGAAAATAAAACATTAATATCATTTGAATTAAGAAATATACGTACCAAACTCCTTTTCAGTGCAGCACAGCGGCGAGGTGGTTTGTGCGTGTGCGGCACAGTTCTGAGGTCATGAGATTGAACCTCCTGTGTAGAGTTTGCATGTTCTCCCCGTGCTTGCGTGGGTTTGCTCCGGAGACTCCAGTTTCCTCCCACATTCCAAAAACATACATGTCAGGTTCATTGGCCGGTCCAAATTGTCCCTAGGTGTGAATGAGCCAGCTAATTATCTGTCCCAGTGTGCCCTGTGACTGGCTGGCAACCAGTTTAGGATGTCCCCTGCCCACTGCCCAAGGATGGCTGGAATGGGCTCCAGCACCCCTGCGACCCTACTGAGGATAAGCGGTGCAGATAATAAATTAATGAACTCCTTTTCATGCATTCCTCTCTCTTTTTTAACCTATAGAAATACAGGTGAGAAGGGACAACTATACAACATATAGTCTGGTGAAGGACAAGCTCTTTCTTGAGAAAATACGTAATTAGGTGTTGTAAATGTGATCAATCTGCATATATAGGGGGTTTAGTGATGTCGGGCCATTTTGACCCAGAACACACGAGCTGTAGGCCTATACTGAAAATGACAACAGGAGGGTTAATTATTGATTCATATATACAGTACTGCCATCTATTTGCTTTGTTAGTCTTTCCCTGTTTATGCAGCAGCTTAACGGGTTTGCTGAGCCTGCTTATTAACATAAAAACACAAAAAATGATGCAGCCCAAGACAAATATCATGCTTGGAACAGAATTTTGAACATAAGAAAATAATTTGGAATGAGTATGCTGTTTCTAATTGAGTTTGTAGGCTACTTGATGAATAAACTGTTTTGCTGTTTGTCCATGTGTTGATGTTGCACAATTACCAGAAATAATTATACAAGAGTAATGTTTAAAGGGACAGTGTGTATAATTTGACCACTAGATGTCGCTGTATTCTGTAATGCAACCATAAAACCAATGCTCAAATCCACAAAGAAGAATACAAACTAAAGAGACCTAAAGTGACCAAAACATAACATTTTGCTCCTTTTTTTTTGCCAAGCCTTTTGCGAGGTTTTTGGTTTTGATGGGCTACCCGGAGTAGCAAATAGTGTCTGTTCCATTTAGGTGAGGTTCTTGTTGTGTAAAAAATGCTTATTTTTCAACCTTTGAGTATTTTTAAAAAAATTAACTTATATATGGTAGTTCATGTATTTTTGGTTACTCAATTCAATCTTGTTGCAGGAAACAAAGCTACACCTGGGACGAGGGTTGCACCAAAACAAACAAACGTTTTTTATTTTATACTTTACTCACCATTATAATGACATTTTTACCTTTTTTGTTCGGCAGGTCTGACAAACAGGGCTGATGCGGGCCATAATTTGCCCAAAATAATACACACTGTCAATGTTCCCTCTAAGCTGCGCGCGTGCGCAATCGCGCACTGCCCGCACATTCTCAGCGCACAAAAAATCTATCCAGCGCAATATTCCCTCTAAACTGCGTGTGTGCGCAATTGCACACTACGCAGAGCTATTCCGCGCCAGCTCACAAAAATCAGGGCTCGAAATTGCTAATTAAGAAGCGAATTAAGTCAAAGTTACAGTGCATGAAGGTAAAAATACACGGGTTCCCCTGACGCTGACGTGTTCTAAATGCGGTATTTGGAAGTCAATGTCGAAGGAGAACGAAGTTGAGTAAAGTCAGTTTTTCGAGAACCGGCTTCTTCGGCTCGGCTCACTAAAAGGAACCGGCTCTTTCGAGTCCTAAACGGCTCTTCAGGTTGTTTTTGCTTCTTTCGTTCCTACAGGACCAAATATTATGTAAAATTATGCAAAAAATAGAAAAAAATACCAAAATGAAAAAGTAGAGAAAAAAAGAAACAAAAGGAAGAGAAAAAAGAAGGAAACATTCAGAAAAAAGCCACAAAAAAAGAAAAGAAACAAACAAAGGAAAAACAGTAAGTAGAGAACAAAGAAAAAAGTAACAGCTAGGAAAAAATAAACATAATGAGATTTTTAAAGGAATTAAAAAATAAATAGAAAATAACAGGGAAAAAGAAGAAAAAGTTTGCGTTGCATTCAAATAATTTCCAATTATACCAAGTCAATCTTGTTGCCAACATTGTACTTCCACTAAAAAATGTGATTAAATACACTTGTGTATCGTGCAACCGACTAAATAAGCTCCCCCCCCAAATGTTAGTATTATGCGACAAAATATACCAGGAAAAAAAGAAATGGAAATCTAGTGAAATTTTTTTTGTAAAAACAAATGACGTTTGTAGGCCGTACAACCTTTGCAATCATTCATGAGTCAATTCATTCAAAATTGAAAAATATTTTGCATTGCCGGAAACTCAGCAAAATGTAACTTGATGTCAAGTTTTGGACATGTTTGATAATGACTTTGTTGCCACACTTAGGATTGCTGTTGCTCACTGTTGTTTCAAGCGTTGCTCACCAACTTTGTGTGAACGCTCAGACCCATGGAAAATTAGATGGAACATTGCACACTGTCCCTTTAAATTCTAACGTCATCTCCAAACAAGATTAGTTACCAACATCTTAAAAGTATTTTCCACACTAAGAGGCTCCCTTTTAAGTGCGCCGCCGTGGGAGAGGGGATCAAATTAATTTTGCAGAGCCACAAGGTATAAGAAGCAAAGAACAATGACAGATGGATAATTGATTAATTATATTTCTTAAACTTATGGATGAGGAGCGAATGTTGAAGAGGATCAACAGAGCAGAAGTCAATGGAAGGAGACCAAGAGGAAGGCCACGATTGACGTGGATGGATGGTGTTATGGGTGCACTGTAGGAAAGAGGTCTAAATATATTGGAAGCTAGAGCTCTTGTTGGTGATAGGAATATATGAAGAAGTTTTGTAAAAGAATAGTGGGATGTTTAGATTTGTTCTAACGGATGGGCAGGGCACCTGTATGATGCGGCAGGGGTAAACCAGTGAAAGCTGTCGGGCCCTGCTGTTGAACAAAAGAGTGTGTTGCGTCACCCTGACCCGAGTGACTTGGCCGCTTTGTTGTGTCCCGTTTCATCTGAAGGGATGAAAGCATGACCAACTTGGGTGCCGAGGTGCTTAACTTGTTCGGGTGTTTGGGCTTTTGGGTTGGCCATGGTCCAAAGATTTTTGTATGTGTTTTTTGCTACTTTTTCCCTTTTTTTTTTTTTTTTTTAGCTTATTTGTTTTTGTATGTGTTTGTCTTGCTGTCGGTCACCCCTCTCGAGGGATATGACCAGGGTAGATAGATAGAAACTTAGGGGGAGAGAAGCCCGGCCTGAACCCGGACGCAATGATTGTCAAATGATTAAGACCTCTACCATACAGATACTTGTCAACTGCACGCTCATGCGAATAATTGTATATTTGTTATCACCAGTTATATAGAATTGGACAATTTTGTGGACTACCTGGAAGCAAGTATAAAACTTGCACGAGTTGTGCATGCTTTAGGAGGGCTTTGGTCCAAAAAAGTCTTTGACTGACAGCAGAATAACAACAAGGAAGTATCTTCGAAACCAAACATCAGTGAAAGTCCGGCACACACTGCAAAACAGCATTTATGAAATACTTTCAGTCGAACGCCACAATGTTAACAACATGGGTGGAACTGATTTGTAGCAACAGAAACTCGACAAAGGCACAATAACAACTGGCGGACTTTAATGAGCTGAGTCGTTCCTGACATGATGCTGCTGTTCCTCATCTTCTTCTCTTTATTGTTCTCTCCAGGTGAGTTGATTAGAATTAGAATTGTCTTTATTGTCGTTGATATCAATGTTGTAAAACATTAAATGCAATGAGATTTGACATGGCACTCCAGGGTAAAACATAATATAGAGAGTAGTTCTGAAGTTATTTTTATGTAGTATTTCCATAGTAGTGCTTTCTTCGTACTTCTGTAGTACTTTTGTTGTAGAAGTAGATTTTTTGCTGTGATATTTTCGTAGTAATTTTGTATTATTACAGTCGTTTTATAAAAAGTATTTTTTTTCATCATCTCTGTTGTATTTTGTAGTGTTTCGATATTAGAATGTTTGTTGTATATCTGTAGTATTTCTGTTGTATTTTTGTAGTACAGTGTTACTGTAGTTTATTTTTGTGATATTTCCATGGGAGATTTTTTATAGTATTGCTATAAGTGTAATTTGCAATATGTCTGTTGTAATCCTCTTGTATAGTATTTTTGTAGTAATATTTCTATTTTCATATTATAGTATCATGTAAAGGTATTTTTTTGGTATTTCAGTAGAAGTTCAGTCAAAGCAGTATGTTGGTGGTATTTTTGTAAAATATTTGTAATATTTTCACAGTATTATTTTAGTCATATTTCTTTCATATTTTTGTAATATTAATGCAGTTGTCTCTTTGTGGTATTTTTTGAATAAATACTTCTGTAGTAGCATTTTGTAATATAGTATTACTGTAGTAGTAATTCTATATTTTTTTATTTTCAGAATGAAGGTAAAATAATATATGAGGTCCCAGTTTTTAAGCACTATATTTGATATATAGTTTTGTAGTTATTGTGTAGAATTTTTGTTGTATTTCTGTAGAAGTATTTTTGAGTGTACACACAATGGGGACAATGTTGGCACCAAAATAGTTAACGACTCTTGGGGACCCTCTAGTGGTTGCAAGGCCCTAAGCAGCCGCTTCGCTCACTTAAGCTTTGGGCCAGTTCTCTATATACTGTATATATATTTTCACAACTTCGTGTAACAGTATAAACAAAAGGAGAAATTAACCCAAAATTGTCGCAAGATATGTTTTCACAGTTCTGTGCGTTCATTTAGGGTGGTGATGGCCCTGGGGAAGAAGTTGTCTCTGAGTCGGTTTGTCCATGTTTTGAAGGACCTGTAGCGCCTACCTGAGAGCAAAAGGTCAAAAGAGGTGGCCGGGGTGGGAATGGTCTTCTATAATGATAATGGCTGTTACAGTATCACAAGCCTACAATGTCTTATAGACTGGCTAGAGAGCAGTCGGTGATCTTTTGGGCTGTGTTGATTGTTCATTGAATTTTTTTTTCCCCATGTCTTGCTGTTGATCACCCCTCTCGAGGGATATGACCAGGGTAGATAGATGTTTTTCCTGTTCACTGTTGTTCTCCCAGGATACCACATGGTGATCCCATACTCCAAAATGTTTTACTTAAATGATAATATTTCTCAGTCCTTACCTTATGTTAATTTCAGTTATCAGGGCATATTTCGTGTTTAAAATCTATAAAATATGTTGTGTCCCAGTGTGAACATCACAAAAATGAAAAAAAAAAAGAAAGTACTGCATATATAAACTGCAGAAAAATGAACCACATTTGGACTCATTTTAATGATGTTGATTGAACAGTGCATTCAATCTTTCAATTGACTGTTGGTCTTTAACTTTTTGTTTTATTTATTTTCATTTGTATTTTTCTGTGTTTAAATTGGTTAAAAACAATAGTTTAATAGTTAATTGTTTAGCCTTTTGTTATATAATTATATCACTGAAGAGTTTATATTTTAAATTTTCCTTTTCAGGGATTTTGTGTTGTTTGATTTTAAATCTGTTTAAAAAAAAAATTATATTTTACATTTTCGACATCGCTACATTTTTTCATAGATCTGTGAATGTTGTCTTTAATATTTCATGTGTTTTGCGGGGATCCACTGCAAAACCTATGCAATTACTAAATAATTTAGTGTATTAAGTTTTATTATTATTGATTATATATAATCAAAAAATGGAAAACAAATCTGAGCTGTTAGGGAGCTAAAAGGGCCGGTGTTGTGCCCCGGCTCTTGTCGGTGAGTCGAGCCAAAGAGGCATGTTTTCGAATTAGAGCAGTCCGCTTGGGTGCGACCAGTAGGGGTCGGTGACGCTTCACATGGAAACGCCATAATGAAAAGTCACCAGACCAGGCCTCGTGGTGTCATTTTCACGCACTGAAAAATAACTAAATCTTGCTTTATTGCGTGGCATATAAAGTCAGACTGCCAAGAAACAGTGCAACGGCAGTCATTTCAAGCATTTTCAAGTATGTCACCCAAAATTCAAAGATCTTCCTGACCTTGAAAACACATTCAAATACAAGCATTTTCAAACATTTCAAACACCCGCACAAACACTGGAGACTAGGAAACCATGGCTATTGTATTTTGAAGGCAATTCATAGTGTTGTGGATACTTGATGAATCCATACCTGTTCTACTTGCAGTGCTCTTACTGAGCTGTTACGTGTGCAATTCCACACCCAAGAATGACGAGTGCAACACAAGCACGCAGCGATGTCAACAACCTCTGGACACCTGCATGACAATCGTCGACTCTTTCGGTACCGATCCGACTGGCAACTCCAAAAGCACAGCCGTCATTCCATTTCACAATTTTCGTGTCATGCAGGTCAAATGAAGGCCATTGTAAAACAGTGCGCCAGCCGGGCCACGTGCAACGGAGCTGCGTCTACCGCTTATGTGGATGCTGAAGGGAACGGAAACGCGGTCACCTGCTGCAACAGTTTCAATTTGTGCAATTTTAGCGCAGGAAAGTCTGTAAGAGCGCAAGGACTCAGCTTGGTGATAATGCTGGTAGCTACCGGCACGCTACTCTGGACAAATTGAGGTCATGCTGGCATTAAACAAAGGACAAGAAACAGCTCGGTTTCTGCTATCACGGTACACTTGTTTCCTAAAACTGACGACGACAACCTACTCAAGGCTGACTTGACTTGTTTTGTTTTATTTTCTCATGTTCGAAATAAAGAATAATTAATTCATTCATTCGTTCATTCAAAGGCCGACCGACAAGGGTTTTTTAGGGCCGATAACCAATACTTGGTGATTTTCATTTGCTGTAGAAGCTTTAAAAAATGGTGCGAGGAATTTTTAATAATACAGAGAAAAAACAAAGAATATTTGTTAGAAATTCAAATCAAACATTAATAGCTATCTGATCCGTAAATCATAATTTTAACAACACTAACATGACTAATATTTTACTAAAACAAAAAACTAGGCTGAGCAGCAACGTGTAAAAAGGAACAAAAAAATATATTTTTTAATACAAGAAATTAAAAGAAAGATGTCAATACAAATAACGTCACCTAAATTAACACAAAAAATGCAAAATGCAATCAAGATTTCAACAGAGCTTCTGAATTGAAAGGTGTAGGCACTTTAGTGTGCTTTTTATGCTCTCTCAATCATTAACACACACGCTTAATTGACGAACTAATGTTACGATAAGAGCCAACACGTCAGTCTCCACCTGAAGGTGCTTTCCTAAAACGACTACACTTTTTACGCTATCTCTTGATCACACACACACTTTTCTACCACAGACTAAAATCTCAATTATTATCAGCGATCTTGATTCAAAGGCATGTTGCGACTTAAGAGTTAGCAAAGCTGGCTCTGTTTACTCGCCTGGAACGTTATTCTTCCTGCTTCGGTGGCATTGCCCCTCCCATCGCTTACCCAATCAGAAGGCGTGGGGTGACTAGCGTACAAGGAGAGAGGGAGAGAGCGTCCCGGCTGCATTTGAGCTTGAATAATAGGCTTGTCAAATAAATAAAAATCCGATATCCGTCAAATTCCCAAACATCGGTGCCGATAATCGGCCCAACAAATTAATCGTTCGACCTCTACAACCTTTGACACGATCTCACATTCGATTCAGTTCAAACGGGAAAACTTGCTTTAGTTATATGCTAACCACTGTAATTCTAATTATGTATTTTTGCAATAGGCTCCATTGAGTTTACCTGGGACACAATTTTTCTGCGTAATTTTTATTTCATTTTTACCTGCGATTAAACAAGAAGGAAGACAAAATAAAAACCAGTGTTCACTATTACGACTTCTGTACAATTGACCAGTGATGCACACCAGCACAGTTTACAATATAACAACAAGAGCAGATTTACACAAAAACGAAAGATAAAATAAATTGTTTATTTAACATTTGTAACCTTATAACACCCAGGTGCTGATTGGCTGGCTAGACGTGATCATCAAACCTGGGACTCACACTACTCTTGATTCATTTTAGTGCTGTGCAAATACGCTCTCTTCCATTCCACTGTGTCCCGTCACACATGTGGACTTTTGTGTTCTCAGTTCATTTCTTGAGTTTGCAAGACGACGTTCCAGTTTAGTGGCTCGATCACATCACTCCGTGACCTGGCCGCAGATCTGATGGCATGGGGAGGATGAAAGTGAAACAAAGAGGAAATCCTCACTGCAGACCATCATTTTCTTCCTCCTCAATGCTCTGCTGGGGTTGAAAGTGGATGAGCTGTCCATTCAGACAAAGACTGTGAGTCACGACAAAGAACAAACTCGTTGAAGACTGAGGTGGCTTCATATAAAATATTTCAAACCTGCTCAGACTGGAGCTGAATGAGGAAGACAACAGAAAAAAGAGTTTTAAAAAAAAAATACATTTAGAGTTTTGCATCGTGTCCTTATTTTCTCATTTGTGTGCTATAAATAAAAGCAGGCTTGAGGGAGAATGATGGAAGAAAATAGGCACGAAAACAGAAAGGTTTCGGTGTCGCGAAATCTGCAGACATGCTGGAGTCTATTTCTTGTGATATGAGAAGCTCAAAAGAGTTGGCTTCTGATGGCTTGGTTGACTCCAACGATCTCAACTGATTCGGAGTCAATACAACATCAACAGTAATGGGCTCGTCCATTGCGTTTTCTTTTGAAACCATCCGATTACACCTTTCTTTCCCCAGTTTTCCTCAGTTTAGTGCGCAAAGATGACCAATCCGTGATTCAGGAATCGTTTTTTTTCAGTTCTTTAAAAAAAATCTCACAGTGGTGCAGAATTAAATAAGAGATCAGCTTCTTGGTTACCTGCCCCAACCCAATAGTCTGGTTTTTTTTTGGATGGAAAATTCCGACGACACTCGCTGATAAGTAGATGGCTCAAGCGGTCTGAAGATCGCTTGTGGTGCTAATGTGGTCTGGATTGGGCCATCATCTTAAGCCGGGATTGGTCAATGACATCGAGGAGATTTTTAGCATCCACGGCCAAGGCGTGAGCAGCTGTTAACATCTGCTTCTTGTAGTCTTGCTGAAGACTGAATGGAAGAAGAAGACATATCAGCTACAATATGTTGTAATAGTGAAATGTGTCACTGCATTTATAATCCGAGTTTTCAGCAATAACCTTTTTATTATTTCAGTCATTTACATCTCCTTTATTTGGTTATTTCCACTTAATGATTATTGATATAAAGAGAATAAAATTATTTACTGTGTGTTATAATCTCCAGTTTCACATGGTGTTTTTAGTTTTTAGTCCTTGAGTTAAATTAGTTCAAGCCAGACTTGGTCTGGACAAAGGACTGGTGCGAAGCATGAATTTGGGGAGATAAGTTTCATTTTTTTCATAGCCTACTGTGTTTTACCCTCTGGTATATACTGTAAATAATTGTCAGACATTTTGAAGGGGCACCTGTGAAACCACACAACCTTGTTCTGTACTCACAAGCCCAATATATTCTTTTTCGTTTATTTTATTTGTTCTATTTTAATGAAAATCTTTACAGAACTGCTCCTCCAGCTTTAGTTTTTACCTGTCTCTTAATTCAGATTTGAACATGTGGGGAAGGTATGTCCCCCTTCAATCACAAACTCTTAAAAGGTTGAGTCTAAAATAACCCAAACTGGCTGAATAATTAAGAAATGCACTAATGGTTTGCACATACCCCTAAAGATTGGGTCTGATGTTTTACAAACCTCATAAGGCAGTCTTATACACAATAACAAAAAACAGGTGTATTTATAGATCAAACCAAAACAACGAAAACTAATGAAAAAATAAATAAAAAAACCAACAACAACTGAAACAAACCCAAAATAACAAAACTAGCATTTTGACACAATATTTATATATATAAAAATGTGTGTTTTGAACCTCCGGATTTTGAAATTTCTTTATAACAACTCAAAAAACGGACATCATTGGACAGAAAAAAAACAACAAAAACTGAACAATTGAGAAACTTTGAGAAAAAAACACCGAAAGGGACTTTTTGAACCAAATAGCCCAAAGACCAAAGTATTGGATTGGTAAAAGTTTTCTTTGCCAAATTGGGTTGATTTTGACTGAGGTGTTTTGTGAATGCGGTTTTAAAAAGTAGATAACAAAGGACTAAATAACAAAGCAATTCAATAACTCACTTATATTACTGTTATCAATTTTGAATTCCTTTTCCACGCTCCATTTATCATGTGTTTCCCCCCAAAGTTCTGTCATTTTGAACATTTAAATTTGACTTGGGTTACAGTGTCCCGATTGTGCGGTTTAATGTTAAATACCAACCTTGTCATCACATACTGCTGAGCCAACTTCATTTTTCCAATCAGTTCTGCCAAGTCTGAGTTCAAAAGCTTTTGAGCCATCTCAATCTGCAAACGAAAAAAATGATGTGTTTGTACGTGTATCTGCTGAAAACGTGTGCGTCATTACCTCTCTGTGCGTGCTGGCTGGAAGTTGTGGTAAGGTTTCATCTACCGTGGCCAACAATGTCCTTAACGCAAGTCCCACATCCTAAAAACAGGAAACCACATTATTTTTTTTACTATGAGATGCACAGTTTTGATAGATAAGCCAGCAACTCAGATGACCTCAATTTGCTCCGAAAACTGAACAATTTTAATCTGAATCAAAGTATTTAAAAGATAATCTGATTTATCGGAAAAATTAGACGGGGAAAAACCGGCACCACCTTGATTGCTTGCTCGAAACTGTGAAAAGCTGATCTACTACCTTTCAAACATTCAAACCATGCAGTTTATTTTTAAGTGACTGTAAAAAAGGCAATGGCTGATTTAATGAGTAGATTTAAAAAGCAGGTGCATACCAGACAAAATGAGAGATTGTTTCCAGGTATACACAGCAACTTTATAAGCCCCAATAACAAAAATCCAAATCACATTATTTGGGATCAAAGTCAAATTGCAAACAGAGTTTCTCTCAGTCACCTTGACCATGGGAACGTATTCCTCGGGGGGAGCCGGCTGAATCTTGCTGGACATCTCGATCACAGCTTTAACCAATCCCGTCACGTTTTCGTATACTTTGTCGTTGGAGCGGTCCAGATTGGCAGTAGGAGGCGGGCTGATCTCTTGAGGCTGAAGCTAAGCCAAGTCAAGTACAAACATCCATGAGTGTTGTGTTTAAAAGTATTTGCCCCATACACCACCCCCCCTCCAAAGAACTTTTAGGCACATTGCTAAAAGTTCAGGCTTCAAACACAGATAAACAAATTCTAAATATTTTCTATGTCTCAACCACATGCCCAATCGTGAAAAGAATCCAAATTTATTCAACATTTTATATTGTGCTAACAAATAAAAAATTGAAAGGTACACGTTGCAAAAATATTGGACTATTTGAGTTAATACTTTGTACAACCTCCTTTTGCTGCAATCACAGCCACAAGTATTTTGGGGTATGTCTCTATAGGTTTTGCACATCTTAAATCAGAAATATTTGCCCATTCTTCATGACCAAACAACTTGAGTTCCTAAGGGTTTAATGGTGATCGTTTGAGCACAGCATTTTTTAACTCTTTTTAAAAATTCTCTATAGGACTGAGGTTGGGACTTTGGCTTGGACATTCTAACACCTTAGTATTGTTGGTTTACAACCATTCCATTGTGGATTTTGCTTTATGTTTAGGGTCGTTATCCTGTTGCTTGGTGAACCTAGCATTCTCAGGTCTCTTGCAGTCTCCAACAGATTTTCTGCCAAATTCGCCCAGAATTTGCCACATTACATCTTCCCATCAACTCTAAATATCTTACCAGTCCCTGCTAAAAAAATACACCAGAGGATGTTGCTGCCACCACCATGTTTGACAGTGGGGATGAGATTTTCAGGGTGATGTGCAGCGTTACTCTTACACCAAATGTAACGCTTAGCATTCAGCCCAAAAAGTTCAATTTTGGTCTCAATTGACCAGACTTTTCCACATGTTATTTGTGTCTCCCACGTGGCTTGCAAACGCCAAACGCACATTTTCAATGTAGTTTTTCTACTTGCAACTCTTCCATAAAAGGGCAGATTTATGTAGAGTATAACTAATATTTGTTTGATGCACAGATTGTCCCACATCAGCTCTGTATGCCTACAGGTAAACAATTGCGATTAGTGAACTACTTGAGCTATAATCTGCCATCAGATCATTTTGCTTGTTTTAAGTATTAATTCTTTTATCATTTTCAAAAATAAAACGTTCAAAATACAGTACGATACAAAAGTATTCAAAATACATGAGTAACACAACATAAATAATCTAATGAGCAAAATTATCCACCAGTAAAACAAGCTTTTTTCTCTCTTTTTGTGTAGTTTCCATAAATTAAAGAACACCCTGGTGAGTCATCATCTCAATTTAATTTACAATCTCACCTACCCCTCAAAGTTTCCGCCACAATTTAAAAATTACCGCGCTAAAGCAACTCTCACACACATTATTTGGATATAAAACTGACTAATCAGCTTGCGTTCCTAAATCTACTTTTAAATAGTTTTTACGTGCATTCTTGTTCTTTGCGTGAGACTCAATATATTCCACAATTTCTGGTTACGACCTAAATATTTTCAGAATGAAAACAGATCTGCAATTAAAAGACCACCATGTAGAGCAGGACAACAGGTGAGCACACAATATGCTGATCCCGTAATTAAACAGGACAACAAATACCATCTGCTCACCTCAGACAAGCAACTGTTTGAAAACAGGCAGCTGTGTTATTAAATTTTGAGAGCGGCAGAAAGTTAATATTGTTAGAAAAACTTCATACTAGCTGGAGAAAAGACACGATCACCTACAAATCAATCTTGTAAAAACAATGCATGAAAAAGGAGGTTGAAAATGTACTTAGGAATCAGTAGAAAGTTTTTATTGTGTGAGACAAAGAATATACTGCGGCGGGCGGGCGGACAAACACATGGACATGCAGCTTACCCGCCATGGCTGGGGGTCAACAATAAGGAAGAGTACAGGAGAAGGAAGAGAAGTAAGATTGGGTTCAGGCAAAACAAAACAGGACATTATTTGGATTGGGAAATAGTAAAACATGCTCTGTACAGAATTCATTGAGTGCTTTTGATTGATGTAGACATTTAGGTGAACAACAACTTGGAGATTGAAGCAAACTTTCTTGCATACCTTCACCCCATCATTGTAACTGTCAGCAGTGTTCAGACCGGCCAGACTGCAGCCTTGGCTCTGAGCCCCAGGTCGTGGCGGTTTCCTTGGGGGGGCCACAAGCTCTGCAGGAAAGAAAATCTCCTTAGTTGTGTGGTGAAGTAAAAGCCGTTTATTTTATAACTGTGTAGGCTTGAATCACACTGGATTTAACGCTAAGGTATAGAAAAATATACTAAAGCTTGACATTGGTTTTCTGAGACGGAATTATGTTGCTGAAACATGCACTGTACTGAATAAGACAGAGTCTGTTGGATGGACACACATCTGTAGCGGTATGAAGTAAACTTAAACACCATACAATTAAATGTACACTTTAGGGGTTTAAATGGAAAGAGGAAAACACTGCGGTCAAAAGAACTATAATTTCAAAGTTACAGGCATGTATATTACCTGCTTTGCCAACGGGCTGGTAGATGTGCTGGTTTCCCGTCTGCAAAAACAAACACACCAACAATCTTCTAGGTTAGGAAGAATGCACCCGAAAGTAGAAGCTTGAGAGGATATTCAACTTCATAGGCAAAACTACACGTCTTGGAAAAGAACAGAATCCAAGTTAATGTTCAAATCACCCGGCACTTAATCTTTTCATTAGCTGCTAAGTGCGTGGTCTATCGTAATGTTACATGAATGTAAAAATGTTGTGTGGCCTCACGCACATAAAAATGAACAGGCGCAGACCTCTGAAGCATTCCTTGACAAATTGTTGGATGCAAACCTAAAATAAAGCAATTTGGAAGTTGGAGTTCTAAAGTGCAGGTTGATTATTTGACTACTCGTGCAAAGAAAAAGAAGCAACGGTTGAGAAAAGTTTTCGTGCAATGGGAGACTTGTGGATTCACAACCACAGACACCCCAAGATATTTGACGACAGTAACACAAACCCTAAATAGGAGGGAGATTTTTCCCCCCTACAAACCACATTCTCTAAGAGGAGGCGGTCGCGCAGTGTGATGAATTACAGAGACAGAAATACTTGGTTGCCAAGGGCAACATTTGACTCAATGGCATCTGTCTCTAAGAAATAAAAATGTAAACATTTTCATGTAAGTGTTATCATTGTTGACATGGTAAATCATATAATGCATTATCCAGAAAAGAAAACATTACAAGCCTTTTCTAATATTATTTCCAGGAGAAGGAGGGGGATTGCGTTGTATGGTTAGAGTTTCATACAAAATGATTGATAAAAGCGGTCACAGATGAGACAACAGAGGGCCTGATCTAAAAATAGCTCACTAGTGATGGAACATTGTAATTTTGATGTGTGGTGATAAATAAAAAAATGTAACTTCAGAAGTATGCATCAAACTGGTAGCAATTGAATCTATCAGTACTCAATCTCAACAATAAAAGTATTAGTGACCCCTGAGGTAAAGTAGAGTTAGAAACACCTCAAGGTGGAAATAAAGAAAAGAAAAATAAACAACCGGAGCCTTGTACAGGATAGACCAGTAGCTATACATGAGTATTCAACTATGGTACAAAAATGTACACCATGCTCTGGGTCACACTTAAACATGGAGATGTATACCTGTGACCTCATTGCAAGAACAGGTTGTTGACTCCGGGTCTAAACACAGCTTCAATTGAAGTTACCCAAGTGGGATTTTCCTGTGACGTCATGCTTCACACTTGGAATAGTTTAATGGCCTTTTTTTTCTGGGTGTAATTGCAGGTGGCTAGATTTGGTAAGAACCCAGTAAACGAGCACAGTGTGGAAACACAAGACATTTGCAAATGGTTTGGTGTTTATGCAATGGGTTTCTATTAATAACCACCCGCAATGTGGGAATCCTCTGACCCCTCGTTGCTGACAGCAGCAAAAATGGGTTACTTCCTGTCCCTTTGCCGTAACGAAAATAGACACATGCTGACACCAATTTGAAGCAAGATCGACCGGAACGTGACTCATTCATCTACAAAAAAAAAAATTGTTTATTTTACTGCCAACCTTTTTCCTGTTGCATGAGTGTTATAAGAGATCATAAAATGATACAATTATGTTTGAGAAATTCTACCAGAAAACAGATGAGCCAAAACTGGTTGTTACTGAGCACCATGTAACATTAATATCCTTTTAAATGTGACAGCAAGTGGCAACAGGGCAACCCTCTGAAATGGAAAAAAACAGGTGGATTTTCTCGCTTAATACGCATTATTAATCAGTAAGCGGCGCTTGGACTTGTTTGACTGCATGGACGATACTTTAAAATTGGTATGAACATGCTTATTAGTTTACTGCTATTGAACATTGCTGACAGCAGATCATTTGTTGTATTATTTTTTCTACTAGGTGCCAGATTTAATCTATTGACTTGATTCAGATTCAGATTTACTTTATTGTCATTCGTATACACGTGTATACAGAACGAAATGTCGATACATCTGACTCGCACAGTTTCTTTGAACGTCAGCCGGGATAGATAAGATTAACGATTCAGATTTTAGACAATAAATAATTTCACATATAAAATATGAGACCTGTTTGCAGAAATGTTGTCAAATCCCAGATCTAAAGCAAATAATAAAGAACAGTAAGATACACATGAAAATTGCAATTCAATGTATCTTGTGTATTTTATGCAATAATACCCCCATCTATCCAACCAGTATTCTTTCTTTTGCAACAATGCTGCTTTCAAGCTATTGCTTTTAAAAGCAAACAAATCCCAAATGAAGCAGAAAACAATGGAGCGACTTACTGGTGGCTGGAGTACACCATCGTCTCTGTCCAGACTCCCCCGGGAATTTCTGGTTTCAGGTTTCTAAGCACATAAAAATGACAAGAATTGCTCAACATTGCCCAAATGGGCATTCAAATAACACTCCTGTAAACGGAAAACAAATACAGCAAGACACTAAATCTAATTAATCTCATATCGTATGAGGCTAAGATTGTTCACCTACAAATTGTTTAAACAATGCATTTTAGGAAGAGCAAATGTGGTATTGTATAAATCCGAAGACCAATGCAACATATTATCCAAAAACGCAAAGCACACATGCTTGGACCAATGCCAATACAATTGTGTCCCTACTCAAAACAAGCAACCTTCCAGTGATGATCCAAATTCAACAAACATGAACATACAATCCCATTTCTGCTCCTACCAGCTGTCCAAGGCAGGACTTGAAGACCAGCATAGCAATGGAATTCATATATATTGCCTAAAGCGACGAGTCTAGCACTGCGGACTTCCGAGCTTTATCCTTATGTGTGCCAGCAGGTTAACGTGGAAAATACAGCTAAGACTCTAGCGCACTTTTATATGACCGTAAAGGAGAGTGGTGGAAAGCAGAAAAGGGATGGATCATGCGGTCACGTCGACCACTTTCTCCTCAAAAGCCAAGCTTTTCTCCTCTTTCTCACCCCTCCCTGAAGGTACTGTATCATAAAACCAGACTGCAAACTACACACGATTATTTCCTGTACTTGCATGTCGTCACTTAGTGGTTGTGTGTGTTGACTAGACTGTCAGATTATCCAAGACTATCATTATTTTGGAATTCACACAAGCCCCACTTACTTACAAACACACAAAAAAACATATGTATGCAAAACCGTAGAAACTTGCATATTAGCCGTTTAAGTACAATTTCAATTTTTTTGTGAGCAGAGGCAGCCTTATGCGATTTGTGTAAACCATGTTACAATAATTGCATTCAAAATAAAATTAAAAAAACAACACAAGTGTATAATTTGCCACTATCTTACATGTTTAACAGTAAAAGCCTAGATTGTAGCCATTCTTGGTGAACAAACGTATTCTGTTTACAAGCAAGTAACTATGCAACATCTCCAATTAGGAGCAATTCTGAATAATTTAAAAGAAAATACATCGCCTCATGTCAGAGGATAACAACATCTGATATCTGCAGATGGTAACAGAATCTTTTGGAAAATAACGTTCATCTTGAGATTAAAGTCTCCTTCCCAATCCAACATATATGGGAGGGAACATGCTAGGTGCTCATTTCCAGTTAATAATTGCTTCAAAAGTACAGTGCAGTGTTTTGTTTTTAGATGCGAGTTTTCTTAGTGAATGAGATGATTTTAACAAATAGAAACATTGATATGGGAACCAAAAAGGGAGACAACAACTAAAAAATGAAAAGCAAGCAAGACAGTGTTTCCATTCATGGTCCAATAAAACATTTCAAGTTCACACTTTAACATAGTAAAATATTTAATAGGGGAGAGCGGGTACAGCTGTAAGACAGGAGCAATTGTAACAGTCAAAGTTTGACCAATTGGAAGAGTTTTATTGATGCCACTGATATAGGATACTCTCTTTTTGTTTTGGCCTCATACAAGACAATTGAAGACTCTGAGGGACATTGTCTCAATTTTCTGGTCAAACAACACAGTTAATTGCAAGATTTCAAACGTTTTCTTTGTCGCTGTTTTTGAGTCATGTGAAATATGCTAAAGATTAACACATTTTTGGCACATGGCTGCAAAACCCACATTCTTGGCTTCAATCCTATGTTTTTTTTTCATGCTAACTAACAACCACATGGAGAGAAGCTCAAAAATGGCTGATAGGTACAGGGACAGTTGTAACACAGCCAAAATGACAACTTCTACATTATCTGGATGGACAAATACAAGGGCAAAGAAAAAATGGGTGCAGTGTTTTAATTGCAAGCAATTTGCCACTGAAGGCTGCACCGCAGGCACTGGTTTAAACATTCGCCACAGCTGCTTGTCAAGTCAAGTCAAGTCAAGTCATTTTTATTTGTATAGCCCTAAATCACGAAGAGTCTCAAAGGGCTTCACAGAATATTACACTATATTACACAGACTATTTTTCAGCCGACGAGAAGAGTAGGTTATTCATATGCTATGGAGTAGAAGTGAGTTTTAAGCTTAGATTTAAACATTCCCACTGAGGTTGCAGATCGGATCTCAGAGGGAAGAGCATTCCACAGCATCGGTGCCCGGATGGAGAACGCTCTCGAACCAGCAGAACACTTGTCAGGATCTAAAAAGCTAATTTGTAACAACAAATCACACTGTGACAACTGTCCACTAGCAGTATAACAACCTAACCTGGTACTGGCTACGGTTGTAACCAATGTTCCCTGTAATTTTCCATGGGTCTGAGCGTTCACACAAAGTCGGTGAGCAACGCTTGAAACAACAGTGAGCAACAACAATCCCTAGTGTGGCAACTAAGTCGTTACCAAACATGTCCAAAACTTACATTTTGCTGAGTTTCCGGCAATGTAATTTTTTTTGCATTATTAATATATTATTGCAAAGGTTGTATGGCCTACAAACGTCATTTGTTTTTACAAAAATTCTTGCACAAGATTTCAATTTCTTTTTTTTCCTGGTATCTTTTTGTTGCATAATACTAACATTTTTGGGGGCTTATTTAGTTGGTTGCACGATACATTTTTTAGTGGAAGTACAATGTTGGCAACAAGATTGACTTGGTATAATTGGAAATTATTTGAATGCAACACAAACTTTTCCTTCTTTTTCCCTTTTTCCCCTATTTTTTCCCCTATTTTTTTTTTAAATTCCTTTAGAAGAAATCTCATTGTGTTTATTTCTTCCTGGCTGTTACTTTTTTCTTTTTGTCTTTTTTCTTTGTTTCTTTTTTTTCTGGCTTTTTTCTGAATGTTTCCTTCTTTTTCTCTCAGCTTTTCACTACTTTTTCATTTTGGTATTTTTTTCTTTTTTCTTCTATTTCCACTCTTTCCTTTAAGTCATATTGTGCACAATTTTAGATAATATTTGGTCGTGTAGGGATTAAAGAAGCAAAAACAACCTGAAGAGCCGCTTGGGACCCGAAAGAGCCGGTTCTTTTTAGTGAGCCAAGCCGAAGAAGCCGGTTCTCGAGAAACTCTACTGACTTTACTGAACTTTGTTCTACTTCGACCTTGACTTCCAAATGACGCATTTAGAACACAATGTCAGGGGAACCCTTGTATTTTTACCTTCATGCACTGTAACTTTGACTTATTTCGCTTCTTAATTAGCAATTTTGAGCCCTGATTTTTGTGAGCTGGCTAGATTTTCTTGTGCTCTGGGTAGTGCACGATTGAGCAACCCCGCAGCTTAGAGGGAACATTGCGCTGGATAGATTTTCTTGTGCGCTGAGAATGTGCGGGCAGTGCGCGATTGCGCACCCGCGCAGCTTAGAGGGAACATTGGTTGTATCACTGAGTATCTATCTGTTTAAGGGACTGTCACATACTTTTGGAGCTACTTATCACTCTACCATTGATGATTACCTGTAAAAGACAAATTAAGGTACCTCATATACATTTGAGAGGACTAGCACAAAAGATCAGAAAATGTGTTACAACTGTACCCGGTCTCCCCTACTATACTAAGGCTCTTACTTGAGGCAGTAAGTAAATAAAATGTTTAAAGAACATGCTCATACATGGCCAAGTTCTCTTCTTGTCCTATGTGTGTGCTGTGTGTTACCAGCAGCTTTTCCTCCTGCTCCAGCCACCTCTGATCTTCCTCCATCTGCTGCTGCTGTATCATCAGCTGTTCCTCCATTAACAGGCACTGTTGGCCTACACACGGCTGTGTGTCTAATGCCCTGTCCTACACACAAGCATGGGCATGCACACACACGAACACCACCAGCATACAAAATCAAAGATGGTGCACAAGAGAAAACATGCAACATATGAAGACAAACATGCACACACAAAGAGAAAATCAATGGGAAATTGTTGAGAATCAACAGTGGTAACACAATTGACTGATAAAGAAAAATGAATGTGTATGGCTTGATTGTGATACAAAACTCACTGAAACATCAACACAGTGACAAAAAGTTTGTCATAAGTCAGACCTACACTACCATTCAAAAGTTTGGGGTCACTTAAAATATCCTTGTTTTCGAAGGGAAAGCGCCGTTTCTTTTTTCAATGACGATAACATCAAAGTAATTTGAAATGTAAATGGTCTGCATTTATATAGTGCTTTTCAAGTGAATGAAGACGCCCCTAAGCGCTTTACAATGTGCTTCACACTAGCCCATTTACACACACACACACATTGATAGCTGCTTTTCGGGGGCATTAGGTATCTTGCCCAAGGACACTTTGACACATAACACGGAAGCGTTGGGAATCGAACCTGCGACCTCTTGATCCCAAGACAAGTGTTTATTCATATAACCCTTAATCACAAGAAATCTAGAAGGGCTGCACAGACTACAATTACACCAAGCACTTAAACAGTAAACACACTCTGCTCGAAGACCAAAATTCATTAAAAGTACAGTGCACAATGCATCCAATTCAGTTTAACAGATGTAACGAACAAGAGGACAAATACATTTGAGTCTCTAGTTGTAGAAATGGAGGCTTTACATGTCCTTAACTAGAAGCTTGGTTGAATAGTACCCGCAAAACACAAGTGTAAACATCAAAAGTAAAGTGGCGACTCCAAGATGCTGGCCTTCAAGGCAGAGTGGCAAACTAAAAGCCATATCTCAGACTGGCCAACAAAAGGAAGATGTTAAGATGGGCCAAATATCACAGACATTGGACAACTCAATTGATGAATAGAAGTGTGACTTTTTCATAGAAAACACAAAATTGTCTGGGGAAACCCGGATCTCTGAACAGTCGTGTAAATTGCCTTGCTAAATAGTTTTACCCAGTTAATTGATTATTTGACCTTATTGAAATATGTAAACTCACAATTCCCACATTTTTGCAACTAGTGTATTCCTCAATGATTTTATTGATGGTCTTAAAGTTGAATCATCCCTTAGTCTTGTCCGGTGTCCAACATGAGTTAAAAACAAAAGCCCACAAAGAATGCCAATCCTTACCTCCATCCCTGAACCCCAATGTGCCATGTCCTGCCCATGTGGTTGAGGGAGGTGCTGTACATGGGAGTGTGCATGCACATGGTGGCGTGGGTGCGTGTGCGCATGGTGCGATTCCAGCATTGTAGCCTGTGGGGGGTAAAGAGCGCTCGGCACTGACGGCAGCGTGTGAGGACCGGGGTAACTTGCCATCTGACAAAAACAAGGATGAAAACAAGTCTAGCCAAAATACTCAAAGGTGCAGAATAATATATGATACAAACCGCATTCCTGGTTGATGCAGTTTACATACCTGGTAGTGTCCAGGGTGCTGGGCACTAGGGTAGTAGCCTTCACTGGAGCGTGGGCTGGGGTAACCGGGTCGACTGGGCTGTAGAGAAAGAAGAGAGACGGAAGATTATTACAACTTTATGGGGATGTTAATCTGTTTTGAGTCTTAAAAAACAGAAGACATTACACAAAAAAACTGCCAGTTTTTTGGGATATTAGCTACCAAACAATTCCAAGAAAAAACAGAGCCTGTAACTACAAAAGTTAGTTGCACCAAACAATAAGAACACTAGTTAGTACTGTAATTACAAACACACATGCCATGAACCTCAACTCAAGTTGTTTCAGTCCTTCTAGCAAACAGATTCACTAAGGACACCATCTACTGGTGATCAATGGTAGAGGTTTGAAACCTGAAACAAGTAGTGAACAAAAAAATGTGGACACAAGAACAGTAACATATCTTCTGTGATACAGACTTAAAACAATTAGTGTACCTGGAGACGGTAAAGGCAGTTTTAAACACTCTGCAAGTTATCGTATTATTCCTTAAAAGTTATAATGATAAAAGTTAAGCACAGCACCCATTTTTTTCCCCTACCCTAGCAAATCTTTAAAAGGAAACAAAAACAAAAGTGTTGAGCGGCACAGAAGATTTGTGGCGCAATTCATCGCTTGCACTCAGACTCATTGATCACCATAAAGTTGAAAGTGCTGGGCTGAGTGAGGTATAGAAAGAGAGCTGCCACAAACACATGACACCAAGACAGAACCCAGTGTGAAGTGTGGCTTTTGAATATTTGAACATGTCAGCCAAAGTTAACATGATTTTATTATTCAACGTTCTTCCAATAGTGCACATCAGCAAATTTAACTGAATGGGTTAGGATTACAAAAATATGTATTCATTCATGGTGATAAATCAAGGAATTAACACTGCAAAATATGTCATTGATATTGTTTTATATGCTCTTGAACTCAGAATTTTGATATTATTTAAAAAAGCTTGCAGTTTATCATTAAATGTGGGACAAATCACGATCATGAAAATTTGGCCAAAAATTATATCTGCGACACCCTGAACACAGTTGCAGGTTAAAAGGCTGGTGCGCTGTGGCTTTTCATTCTGAGTAAGCTAAACATAGAGAGTGATAATCTGAGGACACATCAACACAAATCCTGACACAGACAAAAACAAACAACTGCCGTGAGATGAAACACCGCGAAGGTCAGTCTGCAGCATGCTGAGAGGCTGAGTGTGAGCGCATTCGTGCTGACTTCACAATGCTGTTCTTGGCTGCAAAGTAACCCAACTGACATGAATAATTTAAGATCCAAATAAAGATGATGACGTTAGTATTAAATGAAGGGTATTTAAGTTCAAAACAAAAATGCTGCAATATTCTCTTTTGGTCCGCTACTTGGGGTTATCATCACAATTCAGAATATGAAATACATTTTTTATTTAAATTAGCTGAAGAAAGTAATGGGTTGGATTATTAATAAATAATGTGTGATTATTTTGCCCATTCTGGTTGAATAATAAAGGGAAAGTAAAATAATACATACTACTATTCACCATTGAGAATATTTGTACAGAACTGAAGACTGTAGCAATTTAAAATTACTATGATTTGCTATATTTGGCGGAGAACTGCAAATAACTACCTTACTTATATCCAAGGAAACAAAGAGAAAAAGAATGAGAAAAATGTGCTGTGGCAAATCAATACATATATTGTATATACAAATATAATTATATATATATAATTATATATATATATATATATATATATATATATATATATATATATATATATATATATATATATATATAATGTGTGTGTGTTGAATGTGTGTACAATATACATTCAGAAAAAAAGCCAGAAAAAATACATATCTATACATAGAATTATATATTTCAGGCATTGTTAGCTAAATTTGGTGGTATTAGATAAAAAACAGGAGAAGGGGTTTGCTTATACTTTTTTTTAATCGTGACATTTATTGTCATACATTTATTCTGTTTTTTAATATTGGACACCTACAAAGGAGATTGCATATTATACCTCTTAGTTGTTTGTTATTTAAACTATTATTCCTCACTGTTGCTTGTTTTGACGATTGTGAACTGTTTAAATCATTGTTAACAACTGCCAGTCACGTTGATGTTCTTTGATAACCACACTCTTTCGGCAAATCTGCTTTTGTAACATAGGAAATTCAATAAAAAGAAGGGGACCAGGGGAAGTCCTTTACTACAGGTTGGAATTTCTTATCTGAAAGCTTGCTCCCCTGTTCTCCTAGCAGGTTTAAAATTCATAGTGTAGATGTCTTCCCTCCTAATTCTAAGAGTCAACAGAACTTTAAACTGATCAAAACATAATAACGTTGCAGAAAACAGCTATGAGAGAAACAGAGTAGGTTACCTTGCCAGGTGTAAAGATTTCATAAAAAATTTGAAAAGAATGTTGCAACATTTCCACTGCATATTCACATGCAAGTAGTAGTTGTTTAATGCATATCATTACCAAACTTTGGAAACCTGCCTTTAATGATCCGTAAGTGGGACGTATGCAAGGGGTGAGACAAGATATGTGGGCACCTAAAGGGGACAATGGCCTTTGGTTGGGCAGATGAGTAGTGTTGGTGGATATAGTATAAGCAGAGTGCACTGGGATTGGTTTGTCACAGTGCGGAAATGTGAGCTCAGGTGGTAGGAGCCTCCCACACAGGGACTGGAGGTTAAACCCAGGTTGAAAGTAAACTGGAGTATTAGTTTGGCGTTTGGGCAAAAGAGTTCTTTGTGTCTTAAATTTGGCATCCTGGTGATTAAAGGCCAAACAATCTGACATAATGGAGGGTTGACAATAAGGTCTTGAAATTACAGAGAGCGGAGGTAAATCTCTTGTAGAAGAAGAGGAGTCATTTAATTTAGAATGAAATAAACTGGGCAGGTGGACGTCAGATGGGGGATTTGTTTTGAGTGCACAGCTGCTTTTGGGCAGGCTCTTTGAATTTTTAGGTTGAGGACAAACGTCAACTAGAGACTGCAAGTGGAAGCTGGGCTCTGTGTTTATGTGGCACTGAGGAAACCCGCAACTGTAATGGGTTTTGTTGTCAAAATGGGGTGACACCACTGGACAAGGGGAACAATAACATGAAAATAGAATTGATGAAATTGGACGGGCCATGGGTGAGTAGTAGCATGTAGAAGAAATAGGAGGGTTTCTTAGGCAGATGGAAAGCTGCGAGGATAAGTGCTGGTTTTGATGGCAATGGTCAGGAGAGGAATTGGACAGAAAATCCAGACTGAAGGAGGACTGCAGTGAGGGACCATGACTGGGCTGCAAACACAATAGAAAGATCAAAAGTAGAGGAAGACCAAATGAAGGATTTTGTGGGAAAAATGTTATCTCAAAGAAATGAATAGACACGGGTGCATTCATGTCACAAACACATCAATATCATCAAAACACACTGTGGTGCTTTGTTATTAAAACTGTAAAGAGGTGTTACCAATTGCTCGAAGCAGGGGAGTGAGCAGAGATAGAGTAGCCAGCAGCTGGGGCAACATGTAGGGAGGGTTTTTGCGGAAGGCAGGCTTAGGGTTTCTTACTCATCAAATACACGTGGTAATTTCACATTTTCCAGTTACTTACTTACTAAGGAAATCATTTTGTAAAGACAGTGGTTTGAAAGAGGAATTTCATCAGCTTTGCTTTGAATAATGAATAATGTCATCGAGCAGCTGAATTGACTCCAGGAAATTCAACCACCAGGTAAAACATAATAAAATTATTGTGTTACAAACAACAAAACATCTGTTGTGTGTGTGACTTCCATTCAGAAACATTAAATCAATCTGTTGGACTCAAACAAAATGAATGAAGAAATGATCTCACCTTTGGGGGCGCTTCATCAGAACCCCCTGAGTCCCAGGATACAGTGACCTGCCTCCTCATCTCCATCCTGTTCCTCTCCTTCTGCTGGGCTTTCTCTTCCTCTAGTATCGTACTGCACAAAGCGAATAAAGGTGACATAAGATCTGAGCCGTCTTTATGTTGCAAAGTAACTGCTGTATGTAGGCTGTCAAAAAAGTGTCTTTGTTCTTAATAGTATTGCTACCCAAATCCAGAACTGCAATTTAGAAGAATATCTTATGAAGTATATACCATCAACATTTCCCACGTCCCAAGAGAAGATAAGCGGTTTGGAAAATAAATGAATGAATAAACTATGAAGTGCTTGGAAGGATTGATTGGTTGGAAAAGAGCTATAAATGAAAATGTATACTGCATAAAAAACTCTTTCAACATAATCTTGGATGATCTAAAGAACATTAATGAAAAGTCAAAAAATTCACAGTAACACAATCTCTCAAATGTGTTTTCACTTGAACAAAATACTTGGATTGTAATCGAAACACCTTTATAAGTTAAAGTGATTCCATAAAGGTGAACCATAAAGGGACAACAAACACTTCACAAGACACACCTTAAAATTAGTAACCGTAAATTTAACTATTGAGCTAAACCAATCAACTTCAGAAATTTAATATTTTTCAAATCTTACCATACAACTGTGTGCAAAAACGCTTTTCTCCCACTATACGTTCCTATTTACTTAATTTAAAAAGATAAAGGTAAATTATAGAAAAGATTCCTGAAAGAGTTAGGAATGAAACGGAGTTGTGTGGTCCAGCACATGCTCTGCACTCATAGTCTCCACAGAAGTAGATGCTATTTTAAGAAACATCATTATTACCCCTCTTTTCTGTTGTCTCTCACGATGGGTGTGCGTGTCCCTGCACCTGTCTAAGTTGATATCCAGGCAGGCTCTGTCCTTATTGTTAACCTTATTCACATATATTTTAATATTGGTGTATTTTTTGCATGTGAACTCTTAATTCATGCAAGGGCATCAGTTAAAATTAAAATCTTTGTGTTCTTTTTGGCATAGGAGGAACTTTTCCAATAATATGTCTCTGTAAAGTTTATTTAAAATGATTGAAAGTGTTTTATGAACATGCCTGAGAAAAGTATGTGGCATAATGTTAAAGTGCAGTGTTAATAAATGGCAGCACAGTAAACATCAATTTGCAACACAACACCTACTGAAAAGAGACCGTTTATGTCTTCTTGTCCCATTTGGATTAATAAACAGAATGGATGAACCTGAAGGACTATTGCGTCTGTATGTTTTCTTTTCATTGTGGAATTATTTAATAAATAATAATAAATAATAATCCCTACAACATTTTCAAATGCACTGAATTATTTATTACATTTTATCCGTGAATATTTTTTTCTTGTTAAAGCACGTATGACAAATAACAAAGAAGAGGAAAGTGCATTGCTGCTGAACACACTTTTTTGAAATTCTACATTCTTACACAAATAAATAGGTTTCGATCATATAGAAATATTTTACCCATGGGTTTTGCAGCTGCGTTGAAGAAAATGAAATAGATGTAAGGTAGGAAAATCTAGCAGCAGTAGACATTGTTTAATCCATGCAGCATAATATATTGCTGAGCTGAAGTGCATTAGGAAAGATCTTGTCATCATTTACGTTTTTTAAACAACTAATAAAGAATTGCTTTACCTCAAGAGCAAGACAATATAATCACAGCAGTGTATCCACTCAACATCCGCATTTACAGCCAATAAAATCCACTAATGAGATGCTCTTTGGACAAGGCTAAACAATGACAAATCCAGCATCACGAACAAGAAAACCCAACTCTTCTGGCAGATTGACAGCAGCGTAATATGCTGCGATACGGCACGAGGGGCAGAAAAATCACCCAAAAAAATGAATGGAAGAGTCAAGCAGCTCACAGCGTAAGAGAAAGAAAACTTTGACGACTGGAGAAGTGCACAACCAGAGACCCGCTTACTCCTTTATTTCTCTAATCCCTCCCACTATTCTGTCTTTCTCTATTTTTCTTGGCTCGCTGTAACCCTTGGCAGCTGCCCACTGTGTAAACGCACACACATGCACACACAGATTGTGTGTAGTGCAACTGAAAGAGAAGCTGAAAGTGGTGGATTTGGCAGGCGAGAGCTGCAATTGATAATATGATATAAATGTTTTCCAGACTAAGAGCAAACCAAAGCCGTTTAAACCCTTAAAAGCATTACTTTTCCTAGTAAATGCAGCCAATAACTCGCAAAAGAATGACCACCTCAAACAACAACCAAAACATTAGAATACATGAATCAGCATTTTGTCGGTTATGCATTGCATTAAAGTCAGATTATTAACGCAACTTGCCAGATGTACATCATTTTTTTTACAAAATGAATGCGATGTGCTTGACTACAGTCAAGTGGGACAGAAAACCATGAGATTATGAATACACATTTTTGCAGTTAAATAACACATGTTGGAATTTAAAAGTGAATCTTGTTGGATTAGAGAACTCATTAAAAGCATAGCATTCCCCCATTTTAGGGCTTGGAAATGGGGAAAAATGTGTGTGAGTAAATAATTGCAATATTCCTCTACTTAGTGCATTAATGTATGTGGGCAAAACTTGGAATTCTAGCGGGACTGGAAGTCATTGCCTGACAATACAGAAGTACAGTGACCCCTGCAGTCCAAAGGATGAAGAAAAATTAAGAAATGGTTTAGAAGAGGCTAGACTAGACTAAACTAAAATAGAATGGTCTTTGTTATATCAACGTTGTGAAACATTGAATGTAAAGAGATTAGGCATTGCACTCCAGGATAAAACATATAAAAATAAATATTTTGAAGAGAAAAAAGACAAAAGATTATCAGGATAAATAGACAAAAAAATCATTACAATGTAGTAATCACAAAAAAACTGGGCTAAGTTATAATGATAATAATGATAATAATAATAATAATAATAATGCAATGAAAAAGAATAGTGCATTGTAACATTAGTGCAATTAAGATAAGTGCACAAATGTAGCAGTTAAATGTGACCGTGGAGGGATGGATGAACTATGTCATGGGATTGTCAAAAATTTACTGAATTGAGTATGAATGAATACAGAAGTTTCCAAAATATTAAAATGAATGGAAATTGAACTGAGGAACTCGGTATTTTGAGTACTAAATGTGAAGATGGTAAATGGTAAAAAGATAAGTTCTGAAAATGATGAGTTGCTAATGATCTGCACATATTGAGTCCAAAAGGTGATATAAATACCTGAGCTGCGTTTTCAGTTCATTGAAGCGCGGCCTTTTGCTTGGATCGTACGACCAACACTTGGTCATCAAGCTGTACAGCGTAGGCGGGCACTGCGGAGGCATGGCGAGCCGTTCACCATTCTCAATCCTTCCAATGACATCATTGTTTTTTACACCTTGGAAAGGCTTGATGCCATACATCAAAATTTCCCACATACAGACACCTGAGTTAAGCCAGAGAAAGAAACAAAGACAATTAGAGTAAACAGTGAGCAAATTAATCTTGTTCAAATGTAAATCATTTTCAATTTTAGAATAGTGCATTAATCAGAACTTACCAAACATCCAAACATCACTGGCTGTTGTAAATCTTCTAAAGTTGATTGACTCAGGAGCCATCCATTTGATGGGAAGTTTACCCTTTGAGGCTGAGAGAGAAAAAAAAACATAAAACAAAGAAATTCTCTACCTATTGTGTGCAAGTTTCCAGTTGAGCGGGCCCAATAAAAAAGTGGCATTCTGACCTTTGTAGTAAGAGCTATCCTCCATGTACCGTGACAGACCAAAATCTCCCAGCTTCACACAGTCTACAGTTGATACTAGGACGTTCCGTGCCGCTATATCCCTAAATAAAAACGCATATATTGTTAGAGCAGTAAATGGCAATTATTTGGAATCTTCCAGTCCTATTTTGCCTCAAAGATTTAAATTTAAACTTAAGTGATTCAAAGCAGGACTGAAGTTTTTATTTGGTACGTAACACCCCCCCAAAATAGTCATTTAAAATAACTAAATAGGTTAAAAAAAAACTGCAGTTCAGGCAACACACCTGTGCACAAAGCGTTTACTCTCGAGGTAGGCCAAAGCTGTGCTGAGCTGGTAGGAGTACAGGATGAGTGTGGCCAGGTCTAGACTATACTTCCTCACTTGCAGGAAAGAACGCAACTACGCAAGCACAAATCAAAAAAACATTTTGAAGTAATGCCAACAATGACAAGTAATTGACAAACCTGTTAGTTATCTTACCTCTCCAAGTGTGCAAAGCTCCATGATGATCCAGACTGGATTCTCAGTAATAACGCCCATTAGCTTCACAATGTGAGGATGGTCAAACTGCCGCATGGTTACTTGACAAGGTGACAATATGACTTTTTAACAAAACATTCCTAACAACAAGTAACAACATCAACATTACACACACACTTTGAAAGCTTACGTGCTTCTTGGAGAAATTTCTCCCTAACGCTGTCTGATGTTGAGTTCTTACACGTCTTCACTGCCACAGACAATCCTGGGTTCTCCTGCAAGATACGAACACATCTAAATATTTTAAAGCGCTTTAATTACCAAATGGTATGAAGAAAGCCGTGTGTAAGTTGTGGTTATCATTATACATACACTGATTCTCCAA
Source organism: Urocampus carinirostris (assembly GCF_059441175.1). Taxonomy (NCBI): domain Eukaryota; kingdom Metazoa; phylum Chordata; class Actinopteri; order Syngnathiformes; family Syngnathidae; genus Urocampus; species Urocampus carinirostris. Next base: position 29,121,744 of record NC_142350.1, read on the forward strand.
AGTCCAAATAAAAGTATTATGATAAAGTCCCATAAATATACTACTGTCAAATAAAAATTTTGTGTGGTGATCAAAAATAAAAAAAAAAAAATTCAAGGACTAACTGTAATTTTTTATTGCTTGTTTGCGATAGTGCATCCATCAACCGTCTTCCTGCTTTCTTTCCCAGCTTTACCATTCTACTAATATAACACCTGCCACACCTATATTAAATAGCCAATGAATTATGTTAATCTCAGAAGGCTGTCGACCGGACATGCAATTACCAATATTTCATGCTTATAATAATAATAATAATTTCCTTTGTATTGTCATTCTTTGTAACAATGTACACAGACTGAAATGTCGATACACCTGACCCGTTGTAGCGAGCCGATGCAGCCGCAGCCAACAGAGGGCGCCGCCATTTTACCAATGTTATAAGTCTTAGGTATGACTCGGCCGAGGCGCGAACCAGCGACCTCCCAGTCTCAAAGCGGGCGCCCTACCATCTAGGCTACTGAGCTGGTGTTGTTGTATTGTCTGTTGATACCCTTGCAACATCCATTGCAGCCTGGTCATCCTGGAAGAGGGATAACCTCGTTGAGGCCCTTCTCAAGGTTTCTTCATTTTCCTAATCCTGAGGTTTTTGAGTTTTTCCTTGCCCTCATGTAGGTTTTAGATCATGGTGTAATAGTATTCCGTAGTCTGTTCAGCCCGTTGAGATTTTGTGATTAAGGGCTATACAGATAAACATTACTTGACTTGAGGTTTCTTCTGGACATGTCCAAATCATTGCTCCATTCTTAATCCTCTAGTTTAAATCCTAACCATTCTATTCACTCCCAAAATAAAACCACATTCAAACCACTTTATTTCTAATGAATGTGATTGCAAATTTGCGTCCAATTCAAAAAATGTTGTCGCTAAAGACAAGAGGATCAAAAATTCACTGAGTGTGTCATGTTAATTTAATGGTTAAGGGATTCAGATTACTCTCTGAAAGAATCAAATTAACTGAAGACACGGCATCATTCAAAGTGGAGTGTACTGAAAAGAATGGGTAATAAAATCCTCCTTTGCCAAAAACTCTTTGAAATTTGTAGTACACAATTGTGTCCCTTGGTTCTGTTGTGAATGTCTGCAAGTGTCCAGAATAAAGGTCTTTTTGGTACAAAAATGACAAGGCACCAAACAATTACTCTATACAAGCTAGATAACCCGCTGTCTCATCTACATTAATGCCTTGCAGCATCTCATTCAATGACATTGCCCAACATATAAACTGCACAATAAATTTGATGTAAAATCAAACTTTACAATTTATACTAAGGCGTTTATGTATGCTTACCGGGCTGAGGTAGACTCCTTGGTGGACGTCCCCAAACTGTCCCTCACCTATGCAGCGCCCCAATTCAATGCATTCCCGTTGAATTTCATAGTCCTGTGCTGGATACACAATATATTGTGAACACAAGCACACACAGAGACAAGTGAAGACAATTGGAACCAAACATGCATATATCCACACACACAAACTAAGCTTGACAGAGCACAGTGCAGTGACTTGTCATTTGCACGTGATTACCAGTATCTGAGCAGATTATTCTATTGTACGCAGAAACGATATGTGGTGGTAACAGGTTTAACAGTGGATTATTTATCAAATAATTAATTTGCATGTCTACTCTGGCAAGCTTTGTAGCAGTCTGCATGCAACATCAGCATCAGCAATACAAACTGCGCAGGCCACAAATCGAACTTTAAATTCATGACATATCAAAAAAACTTTACACTGCATGTTTTTAATCAGGTGAAAAACACAAAACGATTGTGTAGCTGAGTAAGACATATTTGACCATTGCTGATTTCTATCAGATTAATTGCAAACATAAAAATACATTCCTTTACTATTCTTATATCCCAACGGATGACACAAAATGTTCCCTTGGAGTGATGATACAAATGTGAACAGAAAGAGAAGAGTTAGGGGTAACAGATAACAGTAAAAAAAATTCTTTCGTTCATTTACTGTTGCAGGCAAACAATGAAGGAAGATCACGAGCATCACCAAAAATCAAAGTATCACCACAACTAGTCAAATGGTATGTTTAAATTATTACCTTGATCTAGTCCATAGTATTCTAGGGAAATTGGTATTTGAATGATAGGAGAAAAAAATAACTAACTGTGAGAACAACAAAAAAACATACTTGGAATATTTCAGCAGTTGCTAAATTGAACCCCAAAGCCCACAAAAAAAAAATTGAGATGTCAAAACGTTCAATCGTAAGTATTAAGATGTAGGAAAGAGAGGTGCTGTTCTACACATCACACTTTACTAATCAACATACATTTTGATATATCCTGTCTAAGTATATACGGATATGCCCATTGTAAAAAGGTCAATTAGTGTTGAGGAAAATTCTTACTTCATGTCGTGAAAGAGAAATACTAATAATTTTGATGGGAAAAAGGATGTTTGAAAATGCCTATGCAAATACTAGAAATTAGAACATTTATAATTAAATTGATCAGAGTAAGCTACATCCACCGACTTTGAACCGTGAAAAAGTACAGCTATTAGTCAAGACGAGCTTTGAAAAGCTGTGGAAACATAGGAGTTATATCTGTGGAGCCTTATGGTGGGTTTAACTGTGACAACACTAAATCAGAAAGTCCTTGTAAATTATGTATGTAAAACTGCAGCAACACAGATTAAACCATCCATCATGCAATTTTAATCATCAAACAAGTTTGATCGAATCCACTAATTTAAGCATTATTTGTTCAAATAAACTGGGGTACTGTTGATTTACTTACTTGAAGGCATTGTGTAAGTGTCCTCCTCATCTATGATCTCAGCATAGTCATCAGTTTCTGTAGAGCCAAAAAGGTAAAATGACAAAAAGAATATTTGAGACAAAAATGACGACTCAGAAAGTTTTACAGAAAAAAAAATATCACCATAAAATGCAGTAGAGTACACGTTATTACATGAATTCTAAAAGACTGGACGAAATTACCTTTCCAAAGTAATGCCACCATATCCAACTGGGAGCACATACACGACATCTACTATTAAACTTAAGCAAGCACAAGAGACGAGGATAGAACATAGTGGTGTGTGGCGGTAAGAAGCAGACACAAAGAGGAAGAGGGAGAGGGTGGGATGGAAACGGCTGTTCTTTCCAGAATGTGTCAAAAAAACAGATTGAGTCATGAAGAAAGCGACATCACTTAAAGACACAGATAGATGCTTAAAACACATCCCAAAAACAGAAATAAAAATATAATATATATTATATTATTTACCATCGCCACTATTGTGCCCTGTAGAAGCCACATGCACCAAGAGATGCATACAAAGAAGGAAGGAGAGAAGTTCAGTAATTAGTATGCATGAACAGTTAGGACTGATCCGGAAAGTATTCACAGCGCTTCACTTTTTCCACATTTTGTTATGTTACAGCCTCATTCCAAATTGTATTAATTTAATCTCTTATCGCAAAATTCTACACAAAATACTCCATTATGACAATGTGAAAAAGTTTTTATTTTATTTTTTTTTAATTTATTAAAAATAGAAAACTAAGAAATCACATTTACATAAGTATTCACAGCCTTTGCTTAATACTTTGTTGATCCACCTTTTGCAGCAAATACAGCCTCAAGTCTTTTTGAATATGATCCCACAAGTTTAGCACACCTATCGTTAGGCAGTTTTGCCCATTCTTCTTTGCAATAAGTCTCAAGCTCAATCAGGTTGGATGGGAGACGTTTGTGCAAAGCATTTTCAGATCTCTCCAGAGATGTTCGATCAGATTCAAGTCTGGACTCTGGCGGGGCCACTCCAGGACATTCACGAAGTGGTTCTGAAGCCAATCTTTTGAGATCTTGGCTGTGTGCTTTGGGTCGTTGTCCTGCTGAAAAATGAACCTTCGCCCCAGCCTGAGGTCAAGAGCGCTCTGGAGCAGGTTTTCATCCAGGATATCTCTATATATTGCTGCATTCATTTTTCCTTCTATCCTGACTAGTCTGCCAGTTCCTGCTGCTGAAAAACATCCCCACAGCATGATGCTGCCACCACCATGCTTCACTGTAGGGATGGTATTGGCCTGGTGATGAGTGGTGCCTGGTTTCCTCCAAACATGGCGCCTGGCATTCACACCAAAGAGTTAAATTTTTGTCTCATCAGACCAGAGAATTTTGTTTCTCATGGTCTGAGAGTCATTCAGGTGCTTTTTGGTAAATTCCAGACGGGCTTCCATGTTCCTTTTACTAAGGAGTGGCTTTCGTCTGGCCACTCTACCATACAGGCCTGATTGGTGGATAGCTGCAGAGATGTTTGTCCTTCTAGAAGGCTCTCCTCTCTCCACAGAGGAACGCTGGAGCTCTGACAGAGTGACCATCGGGTTCTTGGTCACCTCCCTGACTAAGGCCCTTCTTCCCCGATCGCTCAGTTTAGAAGGCCGGCCAGCTCTAGGAACAGTCCTGGTGGTTCCAAATGTCTTCCATTTACGAATAATGGAGGCCACTGTGCTCATAGGGACGTTCAAAGCAGCAGAATTTTTTTTGTATCCTTCCCCAGATTTGTGCCTCAAGACAATCCTGTCTCGCAGGTCTACAGACAGTTCTTTTGACCTCATGCTTAGTGTTTGTGCTCTGACATGCACACTCAACTGTGGGACCTTATATAGACAGGTGTGTGGCTTTCCAAATCATGTCCAATCAACTGAATTTACTGCAGGTGGACTCCAATTAAGCTGTAGAAAGATCTCAAGGATGATCAGTGGAAAAAAGATACACATGAGCTCAATTTTTAGCTTCATGGCAAAGGCTGTGAATACTTATGTAAATGTGATTTCTTAGTTTTCTATTTTTAATAAATTCAAAAAAAGTAAGTAAGATTAAATTAATTTGGAATGAGGCTGTAACATAACAAAATGTGGAAAAAGTGAAGCGCTGTGAATACTTTCCGGATGCACTGTATATTCGCTTTAACATGGTCATTTCTTAGATGCTGCATACAAGGGAGCTAATCAAAGGTCAAAAAAACCTAGGAAACCTTAGGATGTCAAATCTGTGTGCCAGTGGCAGTCACTTAAGCCCCTCATGCAAACATATGGAGTGCAAAGGGAGACTTCACTGCAAACAAAGAGCAGGCTTCATGGGGGGAAACAGGCACTTGTGTGTCCTCAAAGGCTTCAGCCATTCAATAGTCATTCAGAGCATTAAAGTTAACAGAATCTGACACAGAGTGAAAAAGAAGGCCAAAATATATCTTCTACCTGAGACACAAACCGCTCTGGTTCGTACACCGTCTATCCGCTTTTCCATTCGCCTTTCGTGATTTGAAACTCTGCATCAGACAAATAAATGCAATATAACACCCTGTCATGCATTGGAAAAAATCATGAGGACGATGGAATAAAAAACTTTGGATCAGAGATTTTCTATTTGCTAAATATTGTATGATTCAAATGTGTTATTATTAGAGTTTAATTTTGGACACAGCATTTCAAAGTTTCCCTACTTACTTTGGGATGGATGGTAACGCTCTATCGCCTTCTGCAAAACAAAAACAAAAACCGTGGTGAGGGCTAGCATGTGAATGTCAAAAGCGTTTGTAGTTATTTTTAGAAAAAGTCAAAAGCGAGGAGCATTTTCAAAGTGACAAGCATCTTCATCCGAAAGCAAATTCAATTATCTGGTTGCGTGACTGAATAGTCATGCTGTAATTGACAGTATTTAAACAAATGTTCATTCATATTTACCCTGCACATAAGGCAACTAATGCAAATACATTAGGTCTAATATAGCTGCAAGTGGGAGTGTCTCCTACCCTTGTGGACTCTGACAATGAAAGAGTGGCTCGTTGAGGAGAAAAGCCGACAGTAGCCGTCAATCAAATCAGCCATGTTTTCTGCTGTGGTCAAGGATGCTGTGGTGACTGTGAGAGGCTGCCAAAAGCAAAAACACACACACACACACACACACACACACACACACACACACACACACACACACACACACACACACACACACACACACACACACACACACACACACACACACACACACACACACACACACAAACGCACACACCCACAGTCTAATGAGCAAGTCAATGCATTACTGACATTGAACAGTTCACATATAAACACATCCATTTTTAAATTTGCTACAACGTGGTAACCACATGTTTCTGAGCTCGCACATCCATTATGCAACACGTCCACTAGTAGCATACGCATGCTGATTTTGTCTACATCTTTAGTCGGAAACAGTGTCACGACAAGGTAATATGAAAAGTAATGATTCAGAAACATGTGATGATGGTAACACGAAAAGGTTCTTCTGAAGGACGCACTGTCATTGTAAATCTCTTTAAAAAAACAGTCTTTGATCATTCCAGTGTGACACCACGATGGATGACAAGCATATAAATGAGAGTATGTGTGTGTGGTCAAGTGTTTAGTCACCTCTGGGGCTCCGGCAACATTGAGCTGCAGCATGCCTTTCCTGTCCTTTTCTTCCAAAGGTGAATACTGGATGGACTGAACCTGGTTGAAGTTTGCTAGGTGGGTAGGCTATAGAAGTAAAGATAAATGATATCTAATTGTCATTAAATGTTTATTTTAAATGACCCAAAAGCAATCTGAAACATGCCATTTGTACATTCAAGAGAAACCGGTAGAGGGCGGTGTTGTGAAATACTAGAATTAAGTGTATCAAAGGCTAGGTTCACATTGCAAGGAAATCGTATTTTGTTGCATGGACACGATCTGTATCCAATCTGTCTAAATAGCAAAAATCAGATTTCTCACACCAGACCTAATTCACATTTATATGTCGTCTTAAATCCAATCCATATCTGATCTTTTGGAATGCGACTTCTGGGTGAACGTGCAAGGCTCATTACTGTGACCTGCACATCATCGCGATGCAGGAGGAAGCGTAGAACTCAATAAACATGGGTGACAAAAACACGGACAGCATTCAATGGAGGAAAGGTGAGGTTTTGGATTTAAATATTACAAACTCAATTCCAATGAAGTTGGGAAAGTGTGTTAATTGCAAATAAAAATTGATCCAAGTAAATTGCAAATTCTTTTCAACCCATATTTAAATGAATGCACAGCAAAGACAACATATTTATTGTCTTCACTCATAAACTTTATTGTTTTGGGAGAAAATCATCAACTCTGTAATTTGATGACAGCAACACGTGCCAAAATAGTTGGGACAGGTGTCAATAACTACTCAGAAAGTGGATGAATGGAAATCAACCAACTATTTGCAGGTGAACAGATGAATTAGCAACAGGTGAGAGTTTTTACTGGGTATAAAAAAGGGAGACCCGAACAAGCTAAGTCATTCACATGCAAGGATGGGGCGAGGTTCACCTCTTTGTGAACAACTGCGTGGGCAAATTGTTGAACAGTTTAAAAACAACATTCCTCAAAGTACAATTGCAAGGAATTTAGGGATATCATCATCTACAGTCCATAATATTGTGAAAAGGTTCAGGGAATCTGGAGAAATCACTGTGCGTAAACGGCATGGCCGTAAACCATTATTGAATGCCCGTGACCTCCGAGCCCTCAAGCGGTACTGCATTAAGAACCGACATCAATGTGTAAAGGACATCACCACATGGGCTCAGGAACACTTTGGAAAACCACTGTCAGTCAATACAGTTCGACGCTATATCCGTAAGTGTGGGTTAAAACTTTATGTTGCAAAGCGTAAGCCATTCATCAACAACATCCAGAAACGCCGCAGGGTTCTCTGGGCCCGAGCCCATCTAAAATGGACTGATACAAAGTGGAAAAGTGTTCTGTGGTCTGATGAGTCAGTTTTCCAAATTGTGTTTGGAAATTGTGGACGTCGTGTCCTCCGGTCCAAAGAAGAACAGAACCACCCAGACTGTTATGCACGCAAAGTGCAAAAGCCAGCATCTGTGATGGTATGGGGGTGCATGAGTGGCCAAGGAATGGGTAACCTGCACATCTGTGAAGGCACCATTAATGCAGAAAAGTACATTCAGGTTTTGGAACAAAGTATGTTGCCATCCAAACAGAATCTTTACCATGGGCGCCCTTGCTTCTTCCAGCAGGATAATGCCAAGCCACACACTGCACGTCTCACGACAGCGTGGCTTCGTAGTAAGAGGGTGCGGGTGCTTGACTGGCCTGCCTGCAGTCCTGACCTGTCTCCCATTGAAAATGTGTGGCGCATTATAAAGCGCAGAATAAGACAAAGGAGACCCCGGACTGTTGAACAGCTGAAGCTGTACATAAAGCAAGAATGGGAAAGGATTCCACTATCAACGATTCAACAACTAGTCTCCTCACTTCCTAAACGTTTATTGAGTGTTATTAAAAGGAAAGGTGATGTAACACAATGGTGAAGAAGCCCCTTTCCCAACTACTTTGGCACTTGTTGCAATTATAAAATTCTAAGTTTATCATTATTTGCTTATGGAAATAAAGTTTATGAGTTTGAACATGGATAATCTTGTCTTTGTGGTGTATTCATTTAAATATGGGTTAGAAAAGGTTTGCAAGTCATTCTATTCTAATTTTACTGACATTTTAAACTTTTTCCCAACTTCAATGGAATTGACTTTTGTATTTGGGGGGACAAATCTGTTCAGCCTTTGGTGCCAAAATACGTTTCAAATTGCTATATACGCTACGCTGTTAGCATCCATGAGTACTTCCTCAAACAATGAGCACGTTGCGTGTGACGTCACGCATCATTTGCAGGACACGTTCAAACAAAAGACGCAAAAAAGTCAAACGACATCGCATACCATTCGCATCTAGTTCAAATTGTGAAAGATCTCACAGATATCACAGAAAAATCTGAATTCAGCATTAAGCTCTGCAGCGTGCACCGAGCCAAAGTCAATCAAATCAAGTCGGAAGTTGAATTTTTTAACCAACTTTTTGAAGTTCACGTTCTTATTTTGTTGCGCCGACACATTACATAATTTATTGATGAGGCAAATTACGTTTGGCATGAAACATGTCATTTGATACTAATCCACATGATCAAATCATGAGGAACTTGGTCGTGGACGTATGAGGAGTTGAGACTACAGGACCATAAAAATCAAATAGGGCAATGTATAATGGTTAATAAAGCTTCATTCTAAGTTACAATTTATGTGAATACTCACCGTTGAGCCCTTGTCAGTGAGGTAGCTGATTCCTTCCTCTGGTCCGATTGCTAACTCTACTGATATTACCCAGCTAGACTGAAAATAGAAAAGAAAAAAAACTGATATACTTTCTCTATATTTTATCCCATGTTGCTTTACGAAGATGTGCCTCGTCAAAGGAAAAAGAAAATACAATGTTGTGTTTGTTCCTTTTTGAACACACTGAAAACATTCGAAAGTCACGTTTTTCACTAGCAAAATCTATGGAAAAATATTTAAAATGATAAAATGAAATATTTAAAATTAAAGTTAAAATGCCTTTTTTGATACAAAGAGGTCCCAATATAATTTATAGGTTATATTTATTTGTGTGGTTGTACTGTGTAGAAATTGCACAACTATTTAAATTTAAAATATGTTTAAGACTCACCATATTTAACTAAGGGATTCTCTACTAAATGGAGGTCTGCCATGGGCTGCAGATTGTGTCCCAGTTACAGTACACGAGCAAAACCGTGTGTGACTAGACCATTGCCTCTTGGCCAAATAGTGATGACCCAATATTCAGAGAACTCTAATTTTAGTGTCACAGTAGTGTCAAGACACTATTCCGTTCCATGTCAAGAAATACAGTTCTTATAAAGAGAGGAAAGAAAAAGTTTGGTCTTTAAATAAAACATTTTCAACAATGTTTTTTTATGAAACAGTATTCAAGATCTATGCATTAATCACACTTGCCAACTTATATGATATCAGCTAATAATATATGCCAATTTGGATAATTTCTAAAAGTTATTCTACTTAATATCTTATCTTTGCATATGACAGTAGTGAAGCTGTTTCATTGTAAAACTGGAACACTTTGAAAACAGGAACAAGCTTAAAGCAGGGTGGACCACAATATTTAACAATTGCCTAACCAAAAGGCAATGTATACTATATTAAAGACAGTTTACAAACCCCAAGGATTTACCAACTCGTAGCAAATGGCAAGGAGACTCGATTTAAAACATGTATAAACTTAAATGGCTTTAAACTTGTCGAGTTTTAGGCTGAAATGTTTAAATGCTGGACCCTGATGTGTAGAAACAACCACCATCCTATAGAAAACTGGCATCTTGCAACTTGCATCAATACATCGCTACCACTTCATTGAGAGTGTAGGACAGATCATCCGAAAATCAACTGACTGTTTGGTTGAAGTAAGCAATTAACCTGACAGCATTCCACACTGATAGAGACTGTAAATAAATTCCGGGCTCTTACATGATAGAGCTGGGAAACGTGTGAATGACCTTCACAGCTTATCGAACAGGGAACAATATTAACAGAAAAGTGGCTTACCCCTAATGCACATTTGAAGCACTCTTTATCAAAGTGGTAGATGGGAGAGATGATCTCGAAAAACTTGTGGATGCTCTGCTCATCATTGAGGTTGGCAAACTGTTTGAATGTCTGTTGGATATGCTTACGAAGTGTTTTTGCCTGGACGAAAAAAGATTTAAGATAGACAAACATTAAAAATAAAAATAGGTGTCATCCTCCAAAGAAATAATGCCCAGTAATTTTTTAATGCACATTGACAACATGGTGTGCAAATGTCATGCTTTCAGGCATCCATCAAGCAATCTAACATCTATTAAACCAAACAACACTTCCAATTTGGTTCCTTAAAGCCATGGAAAATCTTTCTTCACAATTAAACTTAATAATTTCCACGCCTTTAAAGTGACCCATGATTGTAACCCCTAATCTAACATCAAAAAGGAATCGCAACCACATGCACAAGTTACATTTTCTGGCTCGACTGTACTGTATGCAAAGTACCAATGCCTCAATCCCAAAATACAAGGTTCTCACTCCGTCGGATAGAACTGAATGTGTTTGGACTTGACCACCATCAGTCCACTAAGATGATAGCACAGAAAAGAGTGGGCATATTCGATGACTCTATTTTCTGTTCAATTCCAATTCTACTCATATTTACATCCATCCATCTTCTGCACCACGTATCCTCAATAGGGTCAGGGGGATGCTAGAGCCCGTCCGAACTATCTTTGGGCAGTGAGACACCCTCGTTGATTGTCAGCCAGTCAGAGGGCACACAGAGACAGACAATTCGCTCGCTCATTTACGCCTAAGGATAATTTGGAGAGGCCAATAAACCTGACATGCATGTTTTTGGAATGTGGAAGGAAACCGGAGTGGTAGGAGGAAACCCACTCAGGCACGGGGAGAACATGCAAACTCTGCAAGAGAGATTGCGGTTGCTGGAATTGAACCCTGGACCAGGGACTGCGCATCTATCCGCTGTGCAGCCCTATTAATATCTACAAAGAGATCTATTTCAGTTGATGTCAGGCAAAAGATAAGACTACACGACTCACTGGTTTTCAGACGATCTGCATTAATGCTGACTACACAGAAGTCTGGTTAGGGAACAGCTACATGCACCAAGAAGTACGTGGCTCATGCTGTTCTATGTTTGATTTCCAAAAGTTACTAAAATATGTTTTTTGTTAACATACATCTATACAAACAAGCCAGCCAACGTGGTTATGACAATAAGCAAAGACATTCCTGCAGTATTGATTTTTGATCAGTTTTAATCTTTACCTTTAGAGATTCCAAAAGGCTTTTAGGGAAGAACCTTCTCAAACCAACATCTTTCCTAAAAAAAAATAATAGCAAAAAATACACATTAAGATGGGTGAATACTCACAAAAACACGTTATAAATAAATAAATGTTACTCTAGAAGTTCGTAGTTGGATTTCTTGTCAAGGGCATTTCCCGGCATCTCTCTGAAGAAGCGCCTGCAAAGTCCAAGGATGACTGGGGTTAGAATCAACAGCAAACGAGAAAAAATACTTTCCAAGAAAAGGGAGCAGGAACAAGTTGTGATAACACAAACCATTCTTTTACCTTATTTCTAGACAGCCTAATTTCAAAGCTACTTCTTGATCGACTTGATCAGCGATATGTTGCATGTAGTCACTCTTTACCTGTTAAGACAAAATGTGACAGCAGACAAATTTAAGTCTGTGCAGTAATATTTTAGAAAAAAAATGTATAGCTTGATGAATTGCTAAAATTACGTGATAGTAATTAAAAATTGGATTTGGTTAAATTTGAGAAATTTAATAAGGTTTGCTGCTATAAACAAATCATTGCAAACTTAAATTTAAACTATGGATTTCAGAGTACAAGGAAAACAGTTCCTTTAAAAGTCAAATGCATTTTAATTCTTGTGTAAGGTATACTTGCTGGGGTTAATTAGGAGAGAATTAGGGGAATGCATACATACAGTGCATCCGGAAAGTATTCACAGCGCTTCACTTTTTCCACATTTTGTTATGTTACAGCCTCATTCCAAATTGTATCAATTTAATCTCTTATCTCAAAATTCTACACTAAATACTCCATTATGACAATGTGAAAACATTTTTTTTTTTTTTTACTTTTTTTGAATTTATTAAAAATAGAAAACTAAGAGATCACATTTACATAAGTATTCACAGCCTTTGCCATGAAGCTCAAAATTGAGCTCAGGTGCATCTTTTTTCCACTGATCATCCTTGAGATCTTTCTACATCTTAATTGGAGTCCACCTGCAGTAAATTCAGTTGATTGGACATGATATGGAAAGGCACACACCTATCTATATAAGATCCCACAGTTAAGTGTGCATGTCAGAGCACAGACACCAAGCATGAAGTCAAAAGAACTGTCTGTAGACCTGCGAGACAGGATTGTCTTGAGGCACAAATCTGGGGAAGAATACCGAAAAATTTCTGCTGCTTTGAAGGTCCCAATGAGCACAGTGGCCTCCATTATTCGTAAATAGAAGACATTTGGAACCACCAGGACTCTTCCTAGAGCTGGCCGGCCTTCTAAACTCAGCGATCGGGGAAGAAGGGCCTTAGTCAGGGTGGTGACCAAGAACCCGATGGTCACTCTGTCAGAGCTCCAGCGTTCCTCTGTGGAGAGAGGAGAGCCTTCCAGAAGGACAACCATCTCAGCAGCAATCCACCAATCAGGCCTGTATGGTAGAGTGGCCAGACGAAAGCCACTCCTTAGTAAAAGGAACATGGAAGCCCGTCTGGAATTTGCCAAAAAGCACCTGAATGACTCTCAAACCATGAGAAACAAAATTCTCTGGTCTGATGAGACAAAGATTGAACTCTTTGGTGTGAATGCCAGGCGCCATGTTTGTAGGAAACCAGGCACCGCTCTTCACCAGGCCAATACTATCCCTACAGTGAAGCATGGTGGTGGCAGCATCATGCTGTGGGGATGTTTTTCAGCAGCAGGAACTGGCAGACTAGTCAGGATAGAAGGAAAAATGAATGCAGCAATATATAGAGATATCCTGGATGAAAACCTGTTCCAGAGCGCTCTTGATCTCAGGCTGGGGCAAAGGTTCATTTTTCAGCAGGACAATGACCCAAAGCACACAGCCAAGATCTCAAAAGATTGGCTTCAGAACCACTCCATGAATGTCCTGGAGTGTCCGAGCCAGAGTCCAGACTTGAATCCGATCGAACATCTCTGGAGAGATCTGAAAATGGCTGTGCACAAACGTCTCCCATCCAACCTGATTGAGCTTAAGACTTATTGCAAAGAAGAATGGGCAAAACTGCCTAAAGATAGGTGTGCTAAACTTGTGGGATCATATTCAAAAAGACTTGAGGCTGTATTTGCTGCCAAAGGTGGATCAACAAAGTATTAAGCAAAGGCTGTGAATACTTATGTAAATGTGATTTCTTAGTTTTCTATTTTTAATGAATTAAAAAAACAAAAAACTTTTTCACATTGTCATAATGGAGTATTTTGTGTAGAATTTTGAGATAAGAGATTAAATTAATACAATTTGGAATGAGGCTGTAACATAACAAAATGTGGAAAAAGTGAAGCGCTGTGAATACTTTCCGGATGCACTGTACATATTGCTTCTCAAAATCAGAAAGTTGAAAATAAAATCATAAATTGCTGCACAAAGAAAACATTTAGAACTTAGGAGAGGTCAAGTGAAAAGGAAAAGTGAGTAGGAGCAACATTTGCTGTGTAGACTTCAAGAATAACTTAAACTACTATACTTAGGTTTATGTGCTTCTTCTATGTTTTATACCTGGTGATAGAGATAGTTGAGTGAAGGTTTGTCTTCTGAGAAATGACTGAGGTAACCTTTAGGGAAGTAGCGCATCCGGAGCTCATACCTGAGAATGAAAGAGTGTAAACACTTAAATGCATTGTACTAGGGCTGCAACTAAGAATTATTTTGATAATCAATGAATCGGTAAAATGCACAGTTACATCTCAAAAAATGTACAAGTCCAAGCAAAGAGTAACAGGTGGTTTCAAATTTTATACAACAAAGGTCGTAAACAGTAATTCAACTACATCTTGTAAAAGTCAAAAAATTATATAATAGTTTTATAGTACAGAAATTAAGGAATAAATACAATTTAGAGAATTGGGTCAGGGGAATTGTGAGTAGGGGTGCTGCAAGTCCACAAAAAAAGATGAAGTACATCAAGGATAATACCAAAAAATACAACTAAACCTTGTTCAATAAAAAACGAAGCAAAGGGCGGCAGCGACAAGACAGATTAGACACATTTGAAAGCCGAGTGCAACAGAGAAAAAAGATGTAGGGAGGAAAAAAGGATGCATAGTAAGATCAAAGTGGAAACGGTATGCGGGGCCACATGAGACAGATGGAGAGAAAGTAAGCAGCGGGAGATGGAGAGGAGTGTGATAGAGTCAGTCTATCCCTTGGGCTGCTGCTGCTGCTGCTTCCATTCTAACAATAGCTCAGCAGCGGCAGCTCCTGTGGGCTTGAAACTCTGCCACCTACTGAGACGTTATTTTTTAATAAACTGAGCAGCGTCTCTATTTCAAATATATTGTTATGATGAGTGTAAGAAAGCCAGGGAAAGAATAAGTGAAATACACTGTAGATGTATATGTCCAATTACAGTATCTTGGTTTAAAATTGTCTCTGCAGTGAAAAAAATTGGTTCATTTTATTTGGGAAATATCTATTTAATGAAATACTACATTTATTGCAACATTTCTGTCCATGGCTGTGCTTTTACTGTGATGCTCATAACATTTAACACACCTTGAGGCGCAAAAAAAATAACCACTGACACGGTCTGGGAATCATCTATTAGGAAGCATAATTGACAGTGAGTTAACAAATTTGAGCACAAATCTGACAAGTAGGTGAGGTTCAAAATGTGTTTGGCACCAAAGGAAGAAGTGTACTTAAAAAGTCAAAGTGATGCAGGGAAAGGTACAAATTGCTTTTTGAGTGGACACACATCAACAGATTGTGAAGGTACAGTAAGTGTACAGGTAAAGGTAAAGTGGTGTGTAATAAACCCATTTGAAATTAATACGTGTATTACTTATTCAAAAAACATAGATTGCCGAAATAGAAAGTGATACTTTGTAGTGTTAATAGGTTGCTAAGCAGTAGCACAGATATAAGCTTGGAAAGGCCTCAACTGTTAAATTAGGCGATTTTAAACAATTTCAGATAAAGAGAAAGAGAGAGGTTTAACTAGAAATCAATCAGGAAACCTACATCATTTTTCTCACGTGCCTAAAACAGCCCTTAAAATGTATTTGAAAAACTGCTTTGACAATTGTGAGTTACATTCAAGGGAAAGTGTTTTGTATTTAATTTTCTCCTTTTTTACTCAGCCTTTGTGAACAAAAAAGAGGGAAAAAGACAAAGAGAAAAAAGTAGGAAAAAAGAAGAGAAAAAAAGTGGGAAAAAAATAAGAAAAACAAAAAGTAAAATAAAAAAGGAATAAATAAAGGGAAGAGGAAAAAAAGAGAGAAGTAAAAAAGTAAAAAACAAAACTAGAAAATAAGAAAAAATAATAAATTAAAGCAAAAAAGAGGGGAAAAGGGAAAGAAAAGCAAAAAAAAAAAGTAAAAAAAGAAGAATACAGAAGAAAACTGGACAAAACTAAAAATTATAAAGGAAGAAAAAAGCAAAGAAAAGGGAAAAAAGCAAGAAAGGAAAAAAAAGAAAAGAAAAATAAGGTAAAAAGTAAAGACAGGGGTCCCCGTAGCGGCAACATGGCCGACAATTATGTCAGCTGCCACTTCGGTGAGCATCATCTTATGTCAAACAAGTCCAAATTTCTCAACCAACAACAATTAAAAAAAAACATGTTTATATAACACACTGCACTTTGAAAAGCCTGAAAATTTAAAATAAAATGTAAAAAATTGAGTGCAACTGCACCTCCACTCCTCCTGTGGGTGCTGTTTCTCATATTTCTCTCTGACATGGCAAACTCCCAATTCAGGATGTAACCAATGGCGTGCATCTGTGTGCAGATGGGTTAAACGCAGGCCAAGGGAAGTCACACAGCGCAATTTATGGATTTCTGCAATCTTCTGGATAACGCCCTTTAGAAGCAAAGAAGAAAAACATAAATGACAGAAATCTATGATGAATGTCAACCGTCAAAGTCCCAACATACCCTGACATCAGTGGCATCTCCATGCCTTATGTTACTTGCCCAGGTGCTTGGTTCATTATTAGTTTCAAAGTAGTGGAAGATCTTTAGAACCCTGTCCATAGAGCCTGGAGTTCGCTCAACTCCACCAGCAGAGCCGCTGGTACCAATGCCAGTACCGCTGGAAATCCCGGAGCGGGATTTCACCCCACAACTACTTGATGAAGAGTGATTGAGGTTGGGCTCCAAGTAGGAAGATGTTGCCATGCCTGACCCAGACGTTCTCACCGGGGCTAACTGGCCGTCATATTCTTTTGAAAGACAAAGAAAACACTGGTTAAAATGAGACTGGAATTTAACTGCTGGGTTTTACAACTGATAGGTGAAAGTTTACTGGGTTTCATTTTCAAAAAGTGAGCCAGATACGGTGAGCTGAAAATGATTGAGGGCTGACTATTCAGCCTGGCGTTCTTTGAGCAGTCGTTAATAAATTTACCCTTCGTGAAAGATTTGCAGTGCTTGACTATCAGCGTTGCGACCTTGTTGCTCGCTTTTGTAGTAATTTTTTCCCCCAGTTTTTTTCACAGCGTTTGTTTCCAGTTAGCTTTATGTGGTCAGCATTTTACAGCATGTCACAGAAAGCCAAGGGTAAGGGCGCCAAAGAGCTGCGGCCAACATCTGGTAAAATGGTAATAATGTTTTTTTTTTGTATACCATATTTTCACCCCGTAGGCCGCGCCGTGATAAAAGGGGCAATCACCGTAGCTTGTCCTTTTTCTGTATTTAACACATACAGGGCCAACTGCACAATAGGGTGCAGGTGCCCTCTGCTGCAGCCGCCTTACAACAACATCTGATTTCACCCAAAAATTGGAATTGAACATTAAGCTCTGAAGTGTGAACCTAGCCTTATATACATGCCCATACATCACCCTTAAGTTGTGACATTCACACTTCACCCTTTAGAAGCCTCACTGTGTCCTCAGCTACGTCCGTCGCCTTACATCCCACACACAAGGAGCGCACTGTATGATAAGGCGCGCCGTAAAATTTGAAGAAAATCTGCGACTTTAATGTGCGCCTTATGCTTGTGAAAATGCGGTATATGTATTTTATACTGCGAGCAACCGTTACTGGCAGGCCACACATTATAAATTTTATTACAGAGGCCGTGGGCGAGTAAAAATTTGATCACGGGCCGTAACTGGCCCCCGGGCTGGACTTTGCACATGTCGGCTGTAATACATAACATCATCAAATCTAATGAGCTTGAAATGTTGGCTGTTTGCGGAAGATGAAATATCCTCTTTTCATTCCAGGCATACTTTTATGAGAAGTGTTTCCCAAATATAGGAAAATTTTGGGGCCGTCAGGGTTCAATTAGTCCCGCCAAAGTATCCCAAACTTGTATCATCAAAAATACAAAAACATATTTGAATATAGATAAATGCAAAGTTAATGAAAATAAATTTTAGATTTCTCATTATATAAATAGTCGCAAACACCATGGTATTTGTGTCACGTATCTCTGTCGATCAGAAGTAATCTTGGACAGTCAGCCTGTCCCCACACTTGCGAAGATGGCATTTGTTTGTTGCAGCTTCTATCCCACCTGCACTGTAAAATGTGACATTGACGAGTGTCCTGTTTTCCCTAAGTGAAATATTTTTTAATTCTCGGAGACAAGAAAAAAAAGTTCTGTGCAGAGCGTCCTGCGCAGGTAACCTGCCCAGGGCCTCGTCGCAATGCTCGCATTTTCAACAGGGTGCAAAAACGTGGTGTTGCCATTGCAAGCAATTACAAGAAAACGCCAGAGCACGAAAACACTTTGGTGGCCGTGGACCCTAACTCATAAGTTGGGCTGGTAAGTTGCGTGTTACAAAAACCTCCTAGAAACCATCAAAGAAGAACCAACATGCTGCCATAGCCACAATAATAAAAGTGGCAGTACAGATAATTAATACTCAAATTTATTAAATCACAGATATGAGAATTACATTTCATTAAATGTAAAACTTGTATCTGTGAACTGCTCCGTTTACTCTCCAATGCAATACCTTACGATAGTAGAGCTTCGGCATCAAAAGAACAATAGTTATTTTAAGTCTAAATAGATAAAGAGCAAATCTCTTTTTGCAATAAACTCCTGTCTCATTAACCATGATTTGTAGGTGTGACTTGTTTGCTTTGTCAGTGGCTTTTATAACTATTCTGGTTATGATTCAATAGTTTACAAGGCCACATTTTCATCACAAATCTAGCAACAGATCGATGCGTATGCCCCTGGACCCCCTCGGGCCTAAACTGTCCACCCACCAGGGTCTCACAAAACTCTATGGTAAACACTGTATGAGGGAAATGTGTTTGCGCAAATGCACTTAAACACGCACTGTGTGTGACATTACGTGTTTGTACAAGCTTCTGGCTGTCCCGTCAGCAAATGACTCAACGGACGCTTGGAAAAATCACTGACACAAAGTCCTTTTAGAGAGCAGTAATAGACTCACAGTTCAACATAAATCAGGTGATTTCAAGTTAATTAATTCTGAACCCGGAGAAAACACTACGGTCCAAACTCAGAAAGAGTGGATGTGTTCTGTGAGTAAAAGCAGCACTTTGCATGGCATTTTCTCAGCTCACACCTGCAAGACAGCTGAGGCACGTTAGTTTTGACTTTGACAGCCTGATGACTTTGAACGACATAAAAAAAAAAATCTCGAGTACATCGTGGTGTTCCCTGACCTTTTCGAAACTCTTTCAGCCTAACTGAAGCAGAAAATGTATACTCAAGTTGAACAACAGCAAATTATGTAATTCAAAGGAAGCAATTCAAAGGACTTTAAATAATGTGTCATTTGATTACTCTAAAATAATTGTTCCCGTTGTAAGTATAAATGTTTGTTTATTTGTATAGCCCTTAAGCAGATCACACTTGTTCACACCAGTTTGCGAATCAAAATTGGTCATTTGCTTCTTAATAATAAGCATGGATTTGCAAAACTGCAGCTATTATGCAAATACAAAAACACTGTAGCTGCAAGTTAAATGAAAATTAGGGCAGAGCATTCTTATCATTACACTCTACATATGGTTATGAATAAATAGATGAAAGGAAAATGTGCATTTTTTTTTATTAATTACAGTCTTATTGGCTCAACTAAACTGTTCTCAAATTCGACCCACATCACTTAAAATGTGTAAACCGTATTTTACGGACACAAACTACCTCAGGATTATAGGACGCATCAGCGAAAAAATGCATAATTAAAAAGGAAAAAACATATATAAGTCGAACCGAAGTAGAGGTCAAACCCCCGGCCAAGGAATGGAAAAAACCAACAACTGCGACTTATAGTCCAGAAAATAAGGTACTGTATATAGATTGTATAAATACATACACACATGTATATACATATATACTTGGTATTAACATGTATATATTATATGTTTGCTATAAAGATTAGCTACTGTATCTGGAAAAAAAAAATCAAAAAACACTTTGGCCCCCAAAAATTGTCTCCTGCAGAGATTACTGACACAACTAAACTGAAATGTATATCCTCATGCCCTTATTTATCAAAAAAATACAACTGAAACTATTATCTTTACAACTCCTATATGCACGCCCCACATATCACAAACGTACGGACCAAAACATAAACTATGCAATCTACTAAGTAAAGAGCTGGGCAGGCAGCTACCAGCCCAACTTCTACTCCTTTTTTTCCTCATGAGTTTTAGTCCCTGACAGAAAGCTTGGTACAACATAGAGGGCTGGACAGTTAAGATTTGGCCTGCAAATGCAGCAAAAGAGATGGTTTCTCTTCTTATCTCATTGCTATCTGGGTTACGAGCACAATCCTAGGGGAGCCTCTTCTTGGCCTTGACAAGTTTTTTTAATCATCCAATTTACTTCTCTGCAGTTGCTCGTTGCTCCAGTTTTCCTGCCTGTTTTTTATTTTTCTCTGCTCCAACTCAGGTGATGCACATCTTCAGGTTGTTCGCAAGCTATGTGGGAGCTTTACAATGATCCTCTGGTTGTATTGAACTACCTTCTTTCTTCCTTCCACAGTCTCAATTTTTGTCCCCCCACAACTTCCTCTCCCGTCCCCTAATGCATTTCAGTTCTCTGTGCCAAGGGTCTACATTATGTCCACAAATAAAGATTAAAAAGTCATCCCAACTAATATATATATATAGGTGCAGCAAACTAAGTTTTCGTAGAAAATACAAATTCTATTTTGCATCCCAGAAGTATAAAACACATTTCTGCACCTACTTGGTAAAATATTATGCCCATAGATGCATGCCCCCTTGCTCCAGCAGAGTGGGATGCAGCCAGTGTTCTTCATTTCTTCTGTAGGAGGCACTGTTCTGAACCCAGAAACAGCACCCAAATGAAAGTTCTAGACACTAGTATCAGCATAAATCTCAGGCGCTTTTAAGTGCTCAGCATTTAATAATGACAGAGCGAGAGATTTCTTTAAATACGTCAACAAGGAATAGAAGGAGAAATCCATTGATTCTAATCACTTTCATCTGCACAGAAGTGAAAGGACCTTTAAGAATTGGGTTGTTGTAAGGCTGCAGAGTCAAGGAGTCAAATGCTTATCTTGTGGCCTCAATAAAGTGGTCAGGCATAAATGTAGTCAAACACAGTATTGTGTGGAAAAAACATCTAAACATGGCCAACTCCATTATCACTTGTAAAGATCCTTAGAACGATGCTCCAACTTTAAAAAGATGAAATAAAAACTCCTTTAGTTCTTTTTCACACCAGGAGGTACATCAATGTAGAAATTCCAAGAAGTTTCATGTTCTCAACTTTACCAGCCATTCCTCAAAATGATCGATCCTCATAAACTCCAAAAGTGCAAGTTCACAGAACCATCCATGTTAAAATAAACTCGGGCGCATAGTCCAAAAAAGGTAGGTGGTGTGACGTTGTCAGCCCACAATTTTAAAAAAAGCAGCAATTTGAGGAATCAAAGCAAAGAAAAATGTAGAGCAAAAAAATTACAGGAAAGTGGAGCAAAATTAGGCACTGCAGTTGCTGACAACAAAAACGGACACAAAAGCCATGATGCAATTGACAAAATCATGCATTGAAAAAGTCACGTTTTAAGGTAAAAAAGGTCAACCATATGTTTGCTGTCACAAAACCACACAATGACAGACAAATTAAAGAAAGAAGGCAAATATAAGGTAAGAGCAAACATGTACAATGAAAGAATATCCCTTGAAGTGTTCCAAAAAATGCATGAAAGTAAAATAGCGCTGGAGATCAGTTTCCAAGTCAGACGTTTGTCTGTAGCAGCAGAGATCTTAACATCGCCTGAGAGGCTGCTGCAACTGATCACGAGCACGGTACGCATGCATTGCAGTGCTCGAGCAGGGTGTGCAGAATAGCGTTTGCGTGTAAGTGTGTGTATGGGTCTTTAAGCTTGGCAAAAGAGGTTTACATACACAAAAGCTTGAGCGTGTGACTCCAGATAAACATATGGGTGACAGGAATGGGCAGATATATGTCAGATGTTCAAGCACATAAGAGTCGACAAGATACCAAAAGGCATTGTGTAAGGATGCAAGACAATCCGCTATGTTTTCAGTGAAGGCTAAGGAATGAAAAGGTTTTAATCAGCAACAGTGCGTATGCGCATGTGCGTATGTGGGTGAATGTGGGTATGTGGGGGGATCTGAGTAGATTCCAGAGTTCTTGGAAAGAAGTATGACAGTGTTTCTGAACCAGTGTAACGTGAGACCTTGTCGGGTATGGCACAGGAAATCGTTCTATTTTATTTAACTGGTGACAACAATTTTAAAAATATTTATGAGAAAAGTACGTGTGGTTGACGTCTGCAGGAGTTTCCTGATCAGCAGGGTAATTGGAACATTCATCCATAGCAGTAGGAGGCAACGTATCATTATTTGTTTAAATTATTTTTTACGGTTATCTTTCATTGGGGGAAATACGGAAAATCTATTTTGTTTGCACTGCAGATGAATAAATGAAGAGAAAATGTATTTGCTCAATTTATATTTCTGACTTAACTGAAAAATAAATAAAACAATTCAAGAACATTTTCAGTTTCCACTGGCGGGAAAATTTGCTAATTTTAAGTATCATGAATATATTGTCAGAGAAAATTAACACTTTCAAAAATGTAGTAAAACTTAAAACTAATAGGATAGAAATGAACTACATAAATATTTAGAAAAACTAGTTGTAGTACCTTAAGAGCCACAAATAATGTGAATAATTTCATGCTCTCAATTTACACACGCAGAGAATGATGTAAGGTTCAGAAAATAGCCACTAGAATTTTTACCACATTCATGAATGTGTGTATTAAGGCTGATTCCCATCTGTATTCAAGTCAATCTTAAAATTTGATAACTGTTATTTTGTCTATTGTATACGTTTTTGTTTGCATGTAGGTGGATTTGCTCGTTTAAGCATTAGTTTAGCCTGCACTCTTCTGAACTCATACCAAATGTTGTACTTTTAATTGCCGTTTTCATGGCTGCTTAACATCTAACCAAGCAGTAATATTGGAAATTAACCATCTGGCTAAAAATGCCCTAGCCTGGCTTAATGCCCTGCTAAAGTAAACAACCCGCGGCATATCTCATTGTTATGGAAAAATTAATTACAGTTTACTCAAAGGAGGTCTCCACAATATAATTGTGGGACAACACAAAGGCGGGCCATTTAGTATATATATGGCAATATTTAATTAAGCGTTACAGAAACTTGTGCATGCCGACTGAAGTTTTGTTTCCACCAATTACATGGATGAAGAGTAGACATAATACAAATAAATTTAGCAAAACAGTACAGTAACACAATCTTATTTAAATACTGAAGGCCCTTTACAAACTATGACTGCGAAATATTAAGATTTTCACATTCAAATTGCGTCCTGAAGACAGAAATTGATTTATGGAATGTTTATGATATACAGAATTCCCAAAGTCTAGCATATCACTGGCATTGTGTTGCGAAGCAGCAAGAACGCATCATTCCATCAAGTTAGAGGCAGCAACACTGATGTCAGTGACGGTCGCGGGACACATATCCCTCAGCGGTTTGCCCAGTGAAACTTCAGAAATGTTATATATGATTAAATCAGTGAGGCCAATCGCTTTTCTCTGCTAAAGATGAAATGATGTTCAGTTTTCGATGTTATGAAGGTTAGCAGACTTTGGGGACTATAGGCAGGGACTTGTTTTGGTTTTACAAGACCCTGTTTTAACTAAATACAATGAATAGATGAGCGTTAAAAACTTTTCCTCGCTAACATTTGGCTTTTGCTGTGAAACCCAAACATTTTCAGTCCATATAAAAACAAATGAAATGAATGAAATCTCTGTGGTATGATAGAGAGTATTTCCACTTCCAAATATATAACATCCTACTGAAATACTGTTACCTAGCAATAGAACATGCTGCTGTATTCAATTTAGGTTTGTGTGTTGAAATTGGTATGTATTCTCATCAATGAACCTCATTTTTGCACTTCATTCAATTTTATTACTTTTTTACTGAAAAGTTGAGTCAAAGACCTTATGACCCATTACCTCACCTGTGCATTATTCCTCGAAAAGTTTTTTACTTAATTGGTTGAAATATTTAACTGTTGCATTTGTTTTAATAGAAGGAACAGAATGTTAAGTTAGTAATGATTTCTTGATTCATTCTAGATGTGATTTATTGACCATTAAATTATTTATTTAAGTGTACAGTATATGTTGTATTAGCTGATATTATCATACAATGCTAAAATAAATAAAATATGTCAAATAACATTAATATGTAAAGTAAGTCAGAAAGAAGAAACAAAATTCTGTTTCCACCCAGACGCTTAAGGAAGGTATGTGCTTTCACACAGCCTAGCAGAAAAAAAGAAGACCATCTGAAACCTTTAGTGGCATTTAAAGTGGCATTGGCATTACAGCCAAGCATTTGAAGTAAAATATTCCTAGTGTTTTGCTGAGGGAAGCTAAAATGTTTCTTAACTTTTACACAAAAAGACCAAAGTTGTGTCTGAGTTATCCAAACGATCAGCAGAAATATTACCCACTCCATACAAATAGATTAGCTAACAAAAAACACGGGTTTTTACTCACCAGAATAGGGGGATATTCCAGAAATATCTGAAACACAAAAAGAATTTATGAAAATACATTTCACATCGATAGAATTGCATTCCAATCTGACAACAAAAGGCATGGATGATAACCCTCAATTCAGCGAATTGGCAATATTGTATGAAACAATAACAGGTCACAAATGGTGTGAAAATCAGGTCTCAATTTTTGACAGCTTCTTTAGCAACTGCATCAGCAAACAGTTCCGTAATTTACAAATTACATTTCTCAATTTCCACAAATAAGGAAATTAAGGTATTTCATCTTTCATTACTCCAGAACTGTCGTAGAGAAAATTGGAACTAATTCCAGAGAGAGCTCAAAAAATATACCTGGACAAGAAGTTGCTGGTGTCCTCCAGGGCAACAGTGGCTGCCAACAGGAAAACTTTACAGAGACATCAACACATCCCAGAAGATTATTGGCTGCTCTCTGCCTAGTCTGGAGGATATTGCATGCTCGTCATACCGCAGCAGAGCCAACAGCATTAGACAGGACTTCTTTCACCCATTCCACTATCTCTTTTAACTACTGCCCTCTGGCAGAAGCTACAGAGCCCTTAAAACAAGGACTAACATAACCAGACAAATTTTCTTCCCCAGGGCCATCGACGCTCAAAACAAGCACCTAAGACTTTGAAAAAAGGAATATCTTGCCTATTTCTATAAAAATATATATTCTTATTTCTGGAAAAGTGTTTTTGCGAATGCCATTGTATATTCGATTGCACTATTGTTCTGATGCACTTGTAACATATGCCAGTCTACAAGCAATACTTTGAAAAATTTGCCAAAATATCCTAATATTCTCTTTTTCCTTTTTTCTTTTCTTATAACGGATTATTAAGTAATTTAATACATGTTTATCCTGGAGTCCCATGTTTAATCTCTAACAATGTTTACCATGTTGTTATTAACGACAATAAAGACAAACTAATCTATTGAATTGAATTGTCTTTATTGTCATTGATATCAAGGTTGTCAAAAATTGTATACAACGAGATTAGACACGGCACTCCAGAGTAAAACATGTAAAAAAGATTTTGAAGAGAAAATAGATGAGACTATCAGGATAAATACGCGAAAAAAAAAAATAATAATTACAACGTAGTGCTCAGACGACTGGCCTAAGTTATGATAATAAAACAATGAAAAATAGTCGTGCATCGTAACTATAGTGCAATGAAAATAAGTGCAATGACATTCAGCAGCAGCAATTTGAAAAACTCAATTCACAAGGTATATATTTGTTTTACGGTTTTGTGCAATAGTATATTTTCACAGTTTCATTTACAAACAACAACAAAAATTAAAAACCCTAAATAAGTCGAAGGATGTTTTCACATTTTTGTCGTTCAAAGTGGAGATGGCCTTGGGGAAAAGCTGTCTTGGCTTGTTTGTCTTAGTTTTGTGAGACCAGAGTGCAAATGGTCAATGAAGTGGTGGCCGGGGTGGGAATTTTCTATTATAATGTTAATGAAACTGCTACAGTATCACAAGCCAGCAATGTCCCCTAAACTGGGTAGAAAGAATCCAATGATCTTTTGGGCAGAGTTGATTACGCTCTGTATATTTTTATGTCCGCTCCCGGGCTCCCAAATGCCAGAATGCTTTTTACTGTGGCTTTGTAGAAGGAAAATAGCAACTTCTGTTCCAGGTTGTTCCTCCTGAGAACCCTCAGGAAGTGGAGTTCCAGCTGAGCTTTCCCCACCATTGCCCTGGTGTTGGCAGACCAGGAGAGGTCATGAGCATGCCCAGGAGTTTGAAGGAGTACACTCTCTCCACACATTCTCCATTTATGATGAGTGGGGCTGTAATTGTGTTTGCCCTCCTCAAGTATGAATTCCTTGGATTTTCTGGGGTTATCCATCCATCCATTATTCGCATTGCTTATCCTCAGTAGGGTCGCGAGGCTGCTGGAGCCCATCCGAGCTCTCTTCGGGCAGTGGGCAGGGGACACCCTGAACTAGTTGCCAGCCAGTCGCGGGGCACACAGAGACAGACAACTCACTCGCTCATTCACACCTAGGGACAATTTGGACCGGCCAATTAACCTGACATGCAAGTTTTTTGGAATGTGGGAGGAAACCGGAGTGCCCGGAGGAAACTCACGCAAGCACGGGGAGAACATGCAAACTCCACACAGGAAGGTTTGATCTCATGACCTCAGAACTGTGCCGCGAAGGCGCTAACCACTGTGCCGCCGTGTCGTCCTTTCTGGGGTTAAGTATTAGTTTGTTTTTCAAACACTATTTAATCAGCATTTCCACCTCCTTACTGTATGCCGTCTCATCCTTGTCAGACAAGTCCCACCAGGGTAGTGTCTTTAGTGAAATTCACAAATGTGTTCGTGGGGTGAGTTGGTGAACAGTCTATGGTATACAAGTTGAACAGTAAAGGTCTCAGCACACATGATATAGTTCAATGAAATGTATCATATTCAAATATTTTCTGTCCCAAAGATATGGTATTAATTATCCTCATCTGCATAAAATAGCCTCAAACAAGCAGTATGATATCACATCAACCACATATTGCACACAATCATGATAATGGTGATTAAAGAGCAAATCAACAGCTGCCATTGCTGCAGCTTCAAAACGTGATTTATTTGGGTTTATTGTGCTTTTATTTAATCTTTCAATGGAATAACGCTTTAACAGCGGCTCCATGTGACATGCAGTGCACACGAATTACACTTTCACACTCATTCCGTCATTTGTACAACAATTAAGTCAACAGAAAGGACACCAAAGCTTTATCACCCCTTACCGATGCCAATCTCGTTTTTTTTTCCCATTTACCTGTAGTTGCACAAGAACGGGAAATGGTCAGAAATTAGAAAATCGGTAACGAATCAGATTTTGTCTTAAAAAAATCTTTATGTCAGTTATTTTAGCACCCTTATTCCAATGCATGATGCTCCTTCAATTTCTCTTCTATCTCTGTAGCTCAGAGTAATGAATGACTGCCTCAGGCTACAAACCAAGGACTGACACCATTCTGAGGGCATTGCACAACTATTTTTATTGTGGCAAAAACAGATTTGAATAGCTCTCTCATGATCATCCAATCAGAATAGAGTATATTGGTGGATACTACATGACAAGAAAATCCCAGTGAAGCATTGATTTGCAATGATTAACGCATGGAGCAAGAGTTATTTTTACATCAAGTTTTGTACAAGAAAGTGAAACGTTTCAGCAAACCCTTTCAGGCACAAACAATATTCAGTAATTTGAATAAATTCTCAAGAATTTAGAACCTACCAAGTTAGAAAAATGATTTAATTTTCACTCTACAAATTTGGACTTTATGCCAACAAGTTTGATAAAACTTCACGTTGATGGATTTAAGAGATTTTGCGTTAACCCTTCCTAGAAGTCCTGGCCAGATGTGACTGCTAAAAATTTCTGTAAAACCTCTTTCAGTCACACTCTTAACAGAAGAGTAAGAGGTTGGTTTGGCATCCAAAGGAAAAAAGCTTTTTAACAAACTCATGGTTTTGCAACATGCGACACAATAGTTTGGAGATGTTTTCCAACATTTTCCAAGACGTTTTATGAGAGAATTGGAGAATTTGTCACTTGTTTACGCCAGACTTCGACCTCTGGCATAAATCAGCCTAAAGTGTGAATGCAACCTCTGTGTCAAGCTTGTGCATGGTGCTACTTCACTTTTCTTCTATCCCAAGAAACTGGGGAGTGTTCAATTCAACGGGAGAGAAAATACAAGTTGATACGCACCTTTGTTAAAAAAAAAAAATTGGGCTCCTTGAACTCCTTTGGGCAGTGGTGAAGCATTCAAAAGTCACAAAGGAATTTAACCAAAAATTTTGCAATGCACCCATTTAAACTCTGCAAGTTATGCCAAATTTGACCCAACTAATAGGGCAATTTTTAAGAAGAACTCACGGATTGGCATATTATACTCAAGTAATGTCAGCTTGTACCGGAGTGCATGCGCAGCTCGTCCATACATTTTTATACTAAAGTCCATCCAGCCATTATCCACACCGCTTATCCTCAGTAGGGTTGCGGGAGTGTTGGAGTCTATTCCAGCTATAGTCAGGCAGCAGGGAGGGGACACTCTGAACTGGTTGCCAGCCAGTTGCAGGGCATATACTAAAGTCCTTTGATTTATTTAAAGCATATATTACGTTGTGGTAGAACTGTAAGCTACAAATATCTGTAGGGACCTAAAAGAGACTTGTTTGTGATATGAGAAGTAAGCTAATGTTTGAGGAAAAAAATTATTCTTGAGACAATATTGTTTGCCACTAACTATTAACAGTACTTTCAAAAATGATTGAAAAAAGAATGTAAACTGCTTGCAGCATGAACTCAATAATACTTTTATATTACATAATCGCTTACTACGTTTTTTATCCTGAAGATGCCAAAGAGGAACAACAAGTTGAATGGCCTTGTCACCTCTCACAGGCATTCATTTTTGGAGGGCTGGTGGCTTAACCAAAATGAACCCAACCACAGTCTCTAAACTCAAAACCTCTTGTTCAGCTCAAATGAGACTACCTCGGTCACTACTGGAGTTAATCATTTATATTTGCAGGACATCATTTGGAGTCACATCTCCTCACATATGACATCACTTCTACTGAAAGTTTTAGACACTGTTTAAGCTAGTTGCATCTGTGTGTCTGAAGTCAGATTTTATGTATGACAAATCACAGAATTAGCATTATCGGTAGCAGTAGTGGTAACAAAAAGACACAATTAGGCTAGTGGTTTTGTAATGCCACTACTAAAGGCATGGGACAAAATATCTATTTTAAAAGCTCATCAGTTCAAAATACTTCAGTTTTAAACGACCAATACAAATAACCCTATTTAAAAAACTAAGCTTATTTTTTCATAGAAAACGTGTTTGAAAACCTTTCAGCAATTTTTTGTTTTGCAGTACTTTTGAAGATGAGCTTTAAAGTTAAAAACATAATACATTCTCAAAAAAAAGACTTTAAAATCTGTTCTCTAACTTTAATTTTTACTTACAAAATATGTCCGTAGCATAATCAACATTCAAGAGACGGTTTTTGTATGAACATTTTTAAATATAAGTCCAGCTATGTTACAAAACAGATCATGATAAATGGCTAGCTAAATAATTAATTCATAGCACGCTGGGTTTTCTATCTGTTTCGTCTGTGAACACTACCAACATGAAATACATTTTATTATCGTATGTACCACACCACAGCCAATTAAGTTTTTCTGGTAGGTCTCGGGAACCTTTATAGTAGTAACAGTTTTCCAGTTTTAAGGAACTACACGCTCTGCTTCTAAACAGACTTAGCATTAGCAATAACTACTCAAAACAAAACTGAGTAGAAAGTGGATGACACTATGTCTTGGCAGCAGAATTACAACTCACAAGGCAGATATCCAAAACAACACTCATCATTCAAACCAAACAGCCTTACGAAAGAAAAACAGCAGTGTGACACCATATCAAAAGGACTTGTGTCCTTGTTTGCGCTGTTCACTCAGCTTGTGTGCGAGATTTCCACATGCAACTGCTTGCAAGGAGGCAAGCAACAAAAATTCCTTTCCAGCCCTTAGCCCCTCTCTACCTGTATTGCATGGAGCACCCTCACAACAGCCTATATAGTCCTTCCTGAGCCATCATGCCACCCACATACCTCGAGTGGAGCAGCCTAGAAAATCCCAAAAGTGCATTTTGGCTGTCTTTGGGCAGAAGACTGCACCTCTGCTCCAGGCTTGCATGTAATCCCCTTCTCCTTCCTTTTCCACTTCCTAGTTGTTAGGTATGTCGTCATATAGTAGAGGGGAGAAAACCCGCCCCTGATTGCTTCAAATTCACACATCCAACGAGTGTCATAACAGGAGCTTCCCTCTCGTCGAATTGTTTATTTTTCAATGGTGCAGCGGCGCTTCCCACTTGCTTTCAATTTCATCCACACTCCCCTGTCCCTCATTTTATTTCCCCCTGTCAGATACCGGACAGGTGTGACTATGGATCCAACATTGTCAGTGCCACTTGCTTCATTACTGTCCGTTTTAGTGACAAATGAGTCAGAGCATTGTGCAAAAAGACTGAAGGTGGCAAAATAGAAATATTAAGCTTTGAAAATTGTCTAGTCATTGTTATACAAATTGCTGTGTTTATTCGTGTGTAACTTGCACTCGTGTATAGCGTCCCTCCCTAAGTTTTTTATTCAAAATCAGTAAAGAGATCCGCAGGTTCTCCTTTCGGGCCCCGGTGCTGTGGGATGCTCTTCCCCCTGAGATTTGATCTGCAACCTCAGTGGAAATGTTTAAATTTTAGCTTAAAACACACTTCTTTTCTATAGCATATGAATAACCTATATTTTATGTGGACAATATATGTGTATTATTTGTTATCCCAACATCTGTTGCAGTCTGGTCATCCTGGAAGGGGGATTAGCTCATGTGCGGTCCCTTCTCAAGGTTTCTTCATTTTCCTCATGTTGAGGTTTTTGAGTTTTTCCTTGCCCTCATGTAGGCTTTAGATCAGGGGATGGTGTGATAATAGTCTTTGGTTTGCAATAATCTGTGGTCTGTGCCGCCCTTTGAGACTCCTTGTGATCAAGGGCTATACAAAAAAACACATGACTCAAGAATTTTGCTTTACTTTTCCTCGGCTCCAACTAATCATTGTGAGTGACAATATTAAATTCATTAAGTATTTGTTTAATGTTCTTCCAATTCATTCAGTTGCTTCCCTTGTCGTCATTTTTTGCTTTCAGTTATATATTTCAGGACGACTTTTGGTTTTCTTCATTCGTCTCTGGTACTATGAGTAAATATAGTGTGATAATGAGATCAATTCTAATGGATTTTTGTGCGTCATTTATAACACTTGTGCAATAGTGGTTAAGATTTGGGGCTTTCACCGCCGCAACCAGGATTCAATTTCCGTTGCATCTAATGTTTTTCGATTGTGGCCAGCGACCTTTTTCTACTGATATACTACTGTAAAACTTTGAGTTATTTATAGGTAAAAAAGAAAAGAAAAACAACCGTTATACATTCATAAATACGGTACGTTTTTAATCTAAAAGTCAACCCAAAGGATTTCCCAAACCCAAACGAACAGTCATGTGTTAGAATAATATTGCATATTTAGAAAATGAGCTAAGGAGCGAATTAGCGTATTTTCCACACTATAAGGCGCACATAAAATCTGATTTTTTTTTTAAAAAGCTGACTATGCGCCTTATAATCCGGTGCGCCTTATATATGGATCCATATTGAATTACAAGGTCTCGCAATTTACGGTAAGCAGCCACCGACTCCATTTTTCGCGTAGAAGAAGTGCGCTGTGCATACTGGGAAAAATTAAACAACGATTCTGTTTTATTTGTGCGTTTGTATAAAGACCCTGAAATGGCTCCTATTAAGAGACACGCTTACAACGCAGAGTTTAAACTCAAGGCGATCAGTCACGCAGTAGAACACGAGAATAGAGCAGCAGCGAGTGAGTTTAACATTAATGAATCGAACACGAGAGTGGCTCGAGCCGGCAGAACTCGCTAACTGAACAATGGTTCCATGGGTGAATTATGTAAAACCCACTACAACGTTTTACATTTTAGAGTTATTATGTTATTGTTTTACTGTTATTGTTTTGCACTTGTTGTTTTTGCACATTACGAGTGTCACAATATTGCGATTGCACTAACATTTAATTTACCATCACAGTATCAGAAGTTTTTTTGCGTGTTGACTAAATGGAGGAAAAGTAAAATGTTATGCCTTGCTGTTGTTGAAAGATGTGTCACGAAAATGCTTTACCTCAGAGAAAATAATAAAACGGCTGTTTATTCATTTTGGGAGTGAATGGAGTTGTGGAAAGCTTGTTTGTTATCTATTAATAAAGTTTGACTGACCTATCTGACTGTTTTGTTGACATTCCTTTTAGCGGGGCACCATCTAACGGTTGCATAACGTAACTACATCCTCTACTGTAGCCTAGTCAAGTCACATTTATTCATGACGCCCTTAATCAAAAAATGTCTCGAAGGACTGCACAGGATTACAGTTACAAAATTGCACAATTACCTGATCTTAACCAGCTCAGTAGCCTAGATGGTAAGGCGCCCGCTTTGAGACTGGGAGGTCGGTGGTTCGCGCCCCGGCCGAGTCATTCCTAAGACTTAAAAAGTGGTCGGCGGCGCCCTCTGTTGGCTGCGGCTGCATCGGCTCGCTACAACGGGTCAGGTGCAATCGACATTTCGTTCTGTGTACATTGTTGGCTGCGGCTGCATCGGCTCGCTACAACGGGTCAGGTGCAATCGACATTTCGTTCTGTGTACATTGTTACACAGAATGACAATACAAGGAAATTATTATTATTATTATTATTAAACCAGCATGCACTTATAGCGCCTCATAAAGGTGGTGCGCCTTATGTATGGAAAAAGTTTAAAAATATATCATTCATTGAAGGTGCGCCTTATAACACGGTGCGCCTTATAGTGCGGAAAACACGGCAATTTGTTTGTTTTTATTTATTTATTCTGGTAAGTTTTGAGTTTAGATGACACTCAAAATAAGGAGAGAAGACATCAACAGATTTTAAACTTGCAAGGAGAACAGGGGAGCCCAAACATCCGATAAGAAATTCCAACCTGTTCAAAGGAACGCCACTGAACCTTTTGTTTTTATCAAATCTCCTAGGTTACAAAACAGATCTGCCCTAAAGGGAGTTAAAATCAAATAACAGGAACTTGGCAGGCCAATAGAGACAATGATGTACACAGTTCATAATAGTAAAAAACAACAAATCCCAGTAAGCAATAATAGACAAAATAATGAACTGGCAATCTCATTTGCAGGTTTCCAATACCAAAGAAAGGAATAAACTTATCACCTTCCCCAATACCAATGTCATCACGAGGCTCCATTTCTCAAAATGGCAAAACCCATAACACAATATACAATCGCATTTAACATTAAGGAAACGGGTTTGTCCATATCCTGTCAGAAAATATGCAAATATTTGTGGGACATAGGTAACTTTCAATCCAAAGGTTTATGATTAATCAATTATTTAAATAACTGGTGATTAACCTGTTCTTTCCTTGATGATTAATCGCTTAATTGTTGCACTCACACATAAAACACAGTATTGTTGGGAAATCCGTTGGGTTGAGGTCCAATTTAAATCGAAACGACCAGCCATGGGTAAGCAACCAATTTGCAGGAGAAATTTAACAATAATTGCAAATGTTTTAAAATATAAGTAGAGGCATGAATCCCAGCACTGACAAAATAAACCTAACACACTTATGTAACCAAAGGATACTTTTGAAACATGAGTGAGGGCATGTTGCTGGTGATTCACTCGGTCAAAATAAAAGCTGACATGTCTAGAAATAGTGATGAGTGAGGCTGGAATGCCAACAATAGCCTCAGTTGTATATTTGGATGAACATATGATTTTAATGAATGTGTGCTGTGTGTTATTATATAATCATGTGAGTTTCAGGGGAATTGAGTCCTAGCGGCTGATCTGGAGCATGTTGAACAGAGGTTAAGAATCTTTTTGACTGAAAGGAAACATTTTTAATTTTTTATTTTGGAGTAAGTACCGGCAGCACGGCGGCGCAGTGGTTAGCATGTGTGCGGCACAGTTCTGAGGTTATGAGATCAAACCTTCCTGTGTGGAGTTTGCATGTTCTCCCCGTGCTTGCGTAGGTTTCCTCCCACATTCCAAAAGCATGCATGTCAGGTTAATTAGCCGGTTGGAATTGTCCCTAGGTGTAAATGAGCAAGTGAGTTGTCTGTCTCTGTTCCCTGCGACTGGCTGGCAACCAGTTTAGGGTGTCCCCTGCCCAATGCCCGAAGGTATCTGAGATAGGCTCCAGCACCCCCGCGACCCTACTGAGGATAAGCGGTGCAGATAATGGATGGATGAAGTAAGAACCACACCTTGCGTTTCAAAACAAAAGTATACAAAGCCATCAAACTTGATCTCCAGACAAAAGCTAATATGTCATTGCGTTTTATTCAACTGTGTGTCGTGATGATTTTAGGAAATATAAAAAATCATAACTATTCCAGAACTTTTGTCCCACAGCAACAAATATCCCACTTAAGCTGCGTCAGCCTACTGGAGTTAAGATCATTGAGGTTCAATTTGACCATCATTTTTGCTCTAAGTAATGGTTGAAAAATCAAAGTAATGGGTTGTTGAGATATTCAAGTAAATTGAATTTTTAACTGACATGATGTTTGAGTGGTTGATTTAATAATTACAACCTGGATTAACATACGCCTTGTGACTGACCGGTTCAGGGTGTCTCCTGCCCACTGCGGGGGCTCCGGCACCCCCGCGACCCTACTGAGGATAAGCGGTGCAGATAATGGACGGATGGATGGATGGATGGATTTATTAACATAGCAACAACAAAGTAATAACATAAGTTATTATTTTAGAAATGTGTATCAAAATGGTATCCCTTCAAACCAGTAAAAAAAAGTAGCGCTCAACCTCAAAAAGGTTGCGTGCCCCAGCACTATACAATACAGTGATCAAGTCTATTGGTTTAATACTACGCAGTGTCCCTTTAAAATGTTTAAATCAATCCGGCTCTCAGGTAGTAGCCTAATTGTTATTGGGCCCTTCCATATGTTTGACTTTGACACCCCTGATCTACAAGTTTCTTAACCTATTGAGCTGTCCAAAGTAATGATTTGTGTCAAAGGAGAACAAATGTTAACATAAGGAGTCAGTAGTGAACAGTGTTGTGATTTCCCAAACAACCAGAGACACCAAGCACCTGAAGATGGTTAAGGAAGACCTATTATTTTCCCTTTGTCTAAAAGAATATCAATTGTTTTAATACTGTTTAGCAATAGGGATAACTGACTTTAACACAAGTCAGGTTTTAAAAATAGTTGTAAAAAACACAAATCATTCCAAGTGTTCACCTTTGCACTTAAGTTACCAGAAAGCCCAGGATGGGTGGTTTCGGCCACTGCACCGCTCACAACTATCTGATAGGAATACAAATGACCACGATATCTAGGGTGTATGATATTTCGAAATTACCTTAAAATAATTCGTAATAACACAAACCCCATGCAGCATCCAACCCATTGTCTGACTGTTAGCCCTTTAATGCTAAGATAGCCCAGCTAACGGTGGTGCTATTCCCAACCATTCCGCTCCCAAGACGGATCGATACTCACCGTCTTGAAGGCTCCCGGAGCTAGGCCGCACCTATATCCAGTCCCCGGTGTTCTTTCCCACTCGGTCAGCGGGGTTTTTGCACATTATTCCCGTTTGTAATAAATCCGACTTTTGGAGAGTGTGTCTCCCTGCTGCGGGCTCCTTCTCCCAGTCTTAGAGTTCTCAACAGCGCCGTGCTCGGCTGTCGGTGTCACTGACGCTGAAGCGTGCGGTCGCCGTCAGTTAGCAAGAGCGAGGTTCTGTTCATTTTTGCTGCATCTGGAGCACCAACATGGCTGCGGCTTGTCACGACGGCTGGAGGGGTCTTGGAAGGGCAACATAGCCAACTGGGGCCCCAATATTAATTCAAATTTCATGCAACAAATTAAACGAAAGTTCATCGAGAAATAACCAAGATTATTGTTCTATCCACCAAAGGATTGTATTATTTTATTCAACATTTAATTTCTAAGAACACAGACCACATTCGAATGTTCCCTTCCCAAGAATACTGTACAACATGGGCGTAACTGGCCCGTTTTGGGGGGTGCTGAAACACACCCAAATTCAATTCAAAACTATTTTCCTTCCTCGAATACAAACCTCAGCAATACCTGAGTGTAGCTCCTTTGCTGTTAGACAGGGGAAAGAAAAGCTACTGGACTTGTTCTAGGTTTGAGGAGTGGTAATATTTATTTTGTTAAATATGTTTAATTTCAGGCAGCATGGCAGGGCATTGGTTAGCGCGTGTGCGGCACAGTTCTGAGGTCATGAGATCGAACCTTCTGTGTGGAGTTTGCATGCTCTCCCTGTGGGTTGCGTAGGTTTCCTCCAGGCACTTCGGTTTCCTCCCACATTCCAAAAACATGCATGCCCGGCCAATTGGCCGGTCCAAATTGTCCCTAGGTGTGAATAAGCGAGTGACCTGTCTGTCCCTGTGTGCCCTGCGATTGGCTGGCAACCAGTTGAAGGTGTGCCCCTATTTTTAGTGGCAAAATTTACGTTTATCTGCACTGATAGGGTTTAGAATTAAAAATCTATCTATTTTGTGTCAGAATACGTTACACAGTAATAGACTTTGCATTTCAATGACAGTTCAAATGAATGACAAGAAAGTTCATTAAATGAGCAAAGAAAACTCAATTCCAATGTCTTCCAGTACAGGGGACCCCAATTGCATGGGTGGGGAAGCACCTTTTCCATTACTGGCTTTATCTAGTGTTAAAACTGAGAAGTGCAACAGAGTTGAGCTCAAGCGTCATGTGCGGGCCATACTCAACTATATTTTCACAATTTGCTGCGGGCCGCAGTTGGCCCGCGGGCTGTAGCTTGGACACCCCTGCCTTAACCACTTGGGTCGTAGGAGCACAAGTTGTTGTGGTGTGCCCTAGGTAAGTACAGCCTGGTCTCACCCATCCCTCTCCAAGTCAACCAATGTTTCCTCTAGGGGTTTTTCGCATTCAAGACTGGGTGGAAGAGGAATAGGCACTACTAGACTCTACTTGCCCAAGACACACCACAGGAAATGGTGCCCCTGTGACCCTAGTGGTTAAGGGGCTCCACCCAAAACACACACCTACACAAAGGACAGGATAGGGTGAGTAAGATAAAAAAATACTAGATAAAACCTAAAAAAAAAAGAGTGAAACAAGACAAACATGTGAACAATGCGGCATCAGAAATACTTCACTGCCTCGAAATGGTTCAGTCCATTTCAGGGGTCGGAAACCTTTTCGACTCAAAAGACCCACAAAAGCAAAAAATCTTTTGATTTTGATTTTTTTATTCTTTGAGAGAGCCACACCATATATTTTGGGTCAAATTTAAACTAAACCGCCAAACCTGCTCTCCAGACAAAACCTAATTCTTCAGCACATCTTATATCATAGATTAAATCTATGAGTAATAATAGTAATAATAATGCTAGAGCCTGTGTCACATATCAATATAATTGAACCACTTAAAATGGGTCTCCCTTCAGCAGTTACTTAAGAGTGTTGAGGCTTATTTTTTCCTTAATAATGGTTTCAAAACCAGGTGCAAAAAAAATTATTTTGTAAAAATGTTCCAAAACACTGCAAACGAGGATACCAACGTATTTACCTATAGTGCAGGCAGGGAGTAAGAGTGTGTATGCCCTTGTGAGTAACTCTGCCCATTCCTACGGCTCACCCAGTCAAATTGCTCTGGTTGCTTTACTAAGCTTGAGGGTTGGAGTTTGTTCTTTGGCCTTTCATCATAAAGTGTATTAACAGTAAACATGAGTTTCCATGTAAGGAATTATTTAGCGATTGACATCTAAAAGAAGATCTGTTGGTGTGTCACCTTGACTGTAAATTGTATTTAAAAGTATGTCCTGTGTATACTGGACTGACTCCTTTTTTGCATCAATAGTGTTTCGGCTTCGCATGTGCAGGAAAAATCGCTAAGCCATGACCACCATGATTACAGTATCCATCTATCACACACGGAGAAAATAGGGCGGCCAAAACAACACCCAGCGACTCTTATTCTGGATATCATTTCTTTCTTAATATGCAAACTTATTTCAAAAGACAGTAGACAAGGGTCTCGGTTATTGTAAACAGAGTTATACTCATTGCATCAAGGTGTCCAAAGACGCTATTGACCTAGTTAGAGTGGATGCAAAATGTTGGCGATCCATGAAGAAGTCTAAATCCACGTACCAATTACACATGGAAATATATTCAGATTTGCGAGAGAGATAATGGTATATAAAGGATATAAAAATGGAAAAGATTTACTTTCATCATAAAACGCTACCTTTGATTGTTTTTGATCTTGTCATATGCTAACAAGGGCACAGTGACAATACTCAAAGAATGTGCAGGTAAAGCAGCAGCAGTAACAAAAGGTTTTGAATTGATACATATTTTTATGATACTCAATTCTTATCTTCTTGGTGGTGAACAGCTTGTGTTTGAGAAAACCGAGGTAGATTTTTTAGTGATGATTTTAATATTAATTAATTAATTGTTTTAATGGCTGAAGGATGTTTGTATGTGGTTGTTGGTGGAAAGATAGAGAGATGAGACACTCTGGATGCTTAGTACCCCCAAAGCTCTGAACCTTAAAACGCTCCTACTGTACATTATGCATTCTAATAATATCCAGTGCTAGGACTAATGCACTCCTTTGTGATGTATTACTGGAAGGGCAGGGAGCAAAATACCAACCATTGCTCGATGGGGCAAACACACGCACAGAATTTACGGTAAATGTTTGATGAATATGGTTTGTTTTTTAGAAAACTTCTTGGACAGTACCCAGGAACGCAAAAGGAGATCTTTAAGTGGTTTGAAGACCAGAAAAAAAATGGGCATGCAGAGTCTTGGCGGAGTGTTTGTTTGCAGGCTCTCAAGATTGCACAAACCAAGAAACATGAAGGGTCCACAACTTCCACAGGTTGGTCCACCTGTTTCCTTTATAACTTGTATTATGTGGCTATTTTAAAGAAGTATTAGGGGATTGGCTTCTATTCAATTATATACGGTAATTTGTAACTAGTTGTTGGTCTTCGTAATCTTGGAGGGTACCTGGGTTACCCTTCAAATGAAGTAACAAGTACATTAACAGTAACTACTGTTTTTCTGTAACACGCCCAAAACAGCTAATATTATTAAATTGTACGGGAGCATACTAATCTCAACACAGCATTTTGTGTTTTTAGATAAAAAATTAAAGGGACAGCTTGTCATTTTTGACCATTAGATGTCACCCGGGCCTCACGGCGGATGAGTGGTTAGCGCGTCCGCGGCACAGATCTGAGGTCATGGGATCAAATCCAGCTACCAGGCTTCCTGTGCCGAGTTTGCATGTTCTCCCCATGCTTGCGTGGGTTTCCTCCAGGCACTCTGGTTTCCTCCCATATTCCTAAAACATGCATGTCAGGTTAATTGGCCAGTCCCGAAGGTGTGAATCAGCGAGTGAATTGTGTGTCTCCCTGTGCCCTGCAACTGGCTGGCAACCAGTTCAGGGTGTCCCCTGCCCACTGCCCGAAGATAGCTGCGATGGGCTCCAACCCCCCTGCGACCCTACTGAGAATAAGTGGTTGCAGATAATGGATGGATAGATGTCGCTTTATTGGGTTATTTTAGAAAATCACCTTTTGAAGGTTGCCAAATTTTAATCAACACGTTTCTGTTACGGAAATTGAGTTTTAAACAAAAGATATACCTTATAATCAGCAATTTTCACATACATTTAATAAAGTATCGTTCAATTATCTGGTGATGATTTAACTGAGCAATGTGCACGTTGTGTGCCATTGAGGTCTAAAAAACATCTGCCTGAGCTACTTCTAATTAATTTCAAATTACAAATGCAACCCACTCTAAGATATTACTATGCGTCTGAAGATGGTATGCAGTATTCACAGGCCCATAGCATGCCACGGCGGATGTTTCATGTTTAAATACATTTTTAAGCGAGTCCTTCCATAAATAATTAATTGGAGCACCATAATGCAGAGTGTTAGGGTAATCCAGCTGCACATAATCTGACGTTTTGTGTTTCAATTTGTGTCATCCATTTTCTTTTACTGCTCAAAAAAAAGGAAAAAAAAAAAAAACACACACCCCAACACCATTTAACAGTCAATGTATTCGAATTGTATTACAAAAATCTTTTGCACGCAAGGCTCCTTTGATTTATGCAATACTCTTATCTACCCACACGAAAACTATGCTAAGCAAAACATATTTCATCTTGTTTTATGTGTTTGCATATTAAAATATCCTTGATGCTGTCTTGTGATTATGAACTTTCAATAATGTATTCAAATTTGGGGAAAAACAACAAGATTAGGCTATGTGTTGTAGCTGATCAAATCTGGAGATCAGTTTGAATTAGATATAATTCTAAACTATTTTATTTAATGAAGACCATCTGTGAAAGGGTAGAGTTTAAGATAAACCGATAAACCGTATTAAAAACACGGCGTTGCCAGCCAGATGGACGAATTACGTAGCTCAATTTTAAAACGGTGAGCGTCCTCTTGCGACCAAAGTAAATAACACAGCTATGTCAGCGTTCATTTGAGGAACACACTTTATTTTGTACATTTCAACACAATATATTGGTTTGCACTCATAGATTTACAATCACAAGCATTCAAAATTAGTTCTACATAATCTGGTCATACTTCCTCTTGACAAAAACAAACTTTTTTACAACCATAGTTTTCTGCTATAAGAAAAGAACGTTTATTTTAAGTAACCCCTTCTTTTTTAAAAGTATATACAAGTCTGTGTTTTCACTCCGTGTAACACTTAACATTCCATCGAGAAAATCAATTAATTGACTTTTTATTCTCATTTGCTGAAAATTAGTATTTAAAGTGATTTACATTTGTATGTTAATGTTAGACTGAGTGGCATAAAATCACTGAATCCTACCCAGTGATATCATCTCGTTTCATTAGTAATCGATAACACTCTTGATAACATTCATTACGAAGAAAAAAGTACATGAATAATATTTTGATAATAGCCATTTGATATGTTCAGCTGATTTTGAAAATAAGACTAATATCGTGTGTAATAGCCACATTCAACTATGACTGTCTGTGACCTTGATGTGGAATTGCAGAGACAGGCAAGAGCACACTTTGTGGATAAGTGCATCTTGTGCTCTAGCATGCCACTTCATGCGTAGACTTTGAAATGTTGCGGTTCATGTTGTTAGAGATGCTCTCCATGGAGACGTCAGTATGGGAGCGTCCTCGCTTTTCATATGCGCGGCCCCGAGAGTTCTCCAGGGATGACACGCTGGAGTTAGAGGTGGTCCTTGACCGAAGTCTGGTCATACTGGCACTGGATACTATAGAGAGTAGAATTTGTTGTACTCAACGAGGATCTCAAGAGTCTATCAATATACAACTCAGAAAAGGGGATCTATGCACTCTGGACACAAGTTACATTTTTGTGACTTACAGTATCCAAGGCCTTGGATGAAATATTTGAAGGCTTCGATCACTTTGGCTGGCTGTTGGTAAATACAATATTGATGAATCTCATATTTGTTGGATATGAATCCATATGTGTATGCAGATTTATCGTGATAGACTGTCATACCTGAGCCACTTGAGGAAGTCCTCCACAGTCTGCCATCTGGGTGAGAAAAAAAAGAGGTTTCTCAGGTCACATTAAAATACCCGAAACAAGAATAGATAACCATAGAAAAGGCAATTTGTGGTTACCTTAAGCAGTGTGGTCTTTGTTGGGTTAAGCTTAGAGTTGCAGTCAACCACAACCTCCACAAATGGAGAGTTGTCGCCAACAAGCAGCAGTGTGGAGCATCTGTGTTTTAAATTAAAAGAGGAGAAAGGGTTTACAGAATGTTGATTAGTGTCTGGCTTTTCTGCAAGAATATTTCATGATGCTTATACACTAAATATATATTTTTTTTCTTCTTGGGGACCTTACATGCTGCCTTTCTTTTCATAGTTTGCAGGCTTTTTTTCTGTTTTGACAAAACTTTGCTTTAGTGAACAAGCAAGGTTGAATTGAGGATGAGTTTAGTATAAAAAATAAATGTGTGATTCAAACAGAATCTTAATGAAATAACAAAATTTTAAAAATCATACTTTTATATCACTTCAAATCATTTTGAAGACAACAGATCAAATTAGAATTTACTCCTTCCAACTGAAAACCTTCAAAAAAACGGCATATAAAACGGTGTATGAGTGGTTGGCATGTCCGCGGCACAGTTCTGAGATCATGGGATCAAATCCGGCAACCGGCCTTCCTGTGCAGAGTTTGCATGTTCTGCAAATCCTTGCGTGGGTTTCCTCCCACATTCCAAAAACATGCATTTTAAGGTTAATTGGCTGGTCCAAATTTTCCCGAGGGTGTGAATGGGTGAGTGAGCTGCTTGTCTCTGTGTGTCATGAAACTGGCTGGCAACCAGTTCAGGGTGTACCCTGCCCACTGCTGGAAAACAGCTGGGATGGGCTCCAGCACCCCTGCGACCCTACTGAGAATAAGTGGTGCAGATAATGGATGGATGGACTTCAGATTATGCATTACATCTCAGAGGCCAGTGGTGTGCACAGATAGATACTATTTGGTGCTAGGGATCATGTCTGATCTGCCCATTTAAAAAAAGTGTCCTCTTAAAATCTTGAACATATTTGTGTGAAAGTTTACTAAAGTCAACGCAATGCTGCCTCATTAACGATCAATCGGAACGCTAACTTTCAGTCACTGTTCTAAAGCATTATGATGCCATGGAAGCACTTGAAATATGCTAACTTTGGCTTGAAATACAATAACTAGTCTACATTGACTGAGTGTTCTTTTATTAATTTATCATTATTAAATTATTGCAAAAGTGATTAAAAGAGCCTTATATGATTTTTGTCTTTATACCCTGCAGAGAAGTCTTATATTATGACACTATATTATAATCAATTGTGTTAATATTGGATCTGAAAAGTCATCCGTTGAGGTGAACCGAGGCAAAAAATAGTTAAATCAAGCAGACACTCTAAGGACTATTGCAGTGTTATTACCAAATGCAAATTATTTTGATGCCATGTCAGTCTACATTATAATGCGTTCGGATGAATGTCTTGAATTTCATCAGAAATATGTCTTGATTTTTTTTTGCACAGACTACATTTAAAAAAAAATATTTTTCATTTTTTATTTTTAAAAAATGTGCACAATCAACTTTTCTTTAGTATATCTGCAAAGAAAAAAACATGAGGGAGACGTGCTTTTCCAGGGATAAGTAAAATTTGTAATGTTCAACACAGTACCATACTGTTGTAACTACAGTATACCCATTTCAGGTGAGAGCAATTTTTGTTAAAAGCACAATGCGTGTGACCAAGAATTTTGGTATCCTAGACAGTGATTAATGACATTTGATCTGTTGTAACCTGATGTGCAAAATGAAAAAAAAACTTGATTAAAGAATTTTTAAAATGAATGCCAAATTGCATTCAACATATGTGCAGCTATTTTTTTTCTTTTTAAATTTTCATTATTACTTTTTTTTTTAATTCTCCTTTTATCTGTTGTCATGACTTTGAATTGGTGCTGTTCCGAGACCATGTGTATATATATATATATATATATATATATATATATATATATATATATATATATATATATAATCTTGTTATAATTTTTTGGGGGGGGAGATTTCCTGGGACATGTACCGATGCCAGTATTGGTTTTAAAGCAGCGCTACTCTGGATATTTGTAATGTGCAGTTACACACTTGTTTTGTCTGTTTTAAATATTCCTTAAAATCAATAAAAATGTTTGAATAACACGTGCATTTTCAATTTTTGTTTTTAGATGTGTAGGCTATTCGATGTATATGCGTAAGCTCCCTTTAATTCCCACTGAGTAGTTTTCGCCCAAAATGCCTGTGCATGGACACGTAGACAGATATTTCTTACTTGAGGGTCCTGACGTTGACATTTCCACCAGGCACAGGCCTCTCCACCTCAAGAGCATTTCGGCTGTTGTATGCACGGAAGAACTGGCCCATGTTGTACTGGTTCATGGTTGTGTTGATGTGGTGGCGATAAGTAGCTATGAGATCCTGGTTAGTCTGGATCTCCTCCTAAAAGTCCATTCGGAGGGACCATGGATTCAGTATCTCATCATTTGCCAATGATTATGTCGTCATGGCAACTTACCTTTCCAAACAGGTGTGTAATAATTGTGTCAGAGAGCGTGTGGGTCCATTCAGTAATCTGTAGCGTAGAGGAATGGAGGAAAAACAATCAAGCAATCAAACAGTTGATGCCAGGCTTTTATTAGAGTAATTAGTGGACGT
Source organism: Urocampus carinirostris (assembly GCF_059441175.1). Taxonomy (NCBI): domain Eukaryota; kingdom Metazoa; phylum Chordata; class Actinopteri; order Syngnathiformes; family Syngnathidae; genus Urocampus; species Urocampus carinirostris. The sequence continues at coordinate 29,166,526 of NC_142350.1, forward strand.
GACGCATTCAGGGCTGACCTTGTTTGCAACGGTATCTATTAATCCTTCAGCATTAGGGTTGATGTTGATTAGAACCAAGCCATCCACCAGGTCAGGGTGATTGAGCTATAAACACATGCAGAAGAGGGGATGCCATTAGCCCTTTCATTTTCATAGGAAAAGAAATCTATCATAAGACATTTTTCTGTAACACAATTTGTACTGGTAAACACATTTCCTTAGTGCAATTAAGTTAACTTTCAGGTGTACTGAAATTAGTGATGGCTATTGATTACACTACACCATTAGACCTCAATTAGGGGTACTAGTACCCTTAGAGCTTCATAAAAGAATATCTAGGTGTCAATGAAAAAATACAGGATTGGTTCAAATGTAACTATGCCCCATGCAAACAAACTAAAAACAAGCAGACACATAAATAAATGAGAACATAGGAAAACAAAGAAAAAATAACAACTGAAAAGTCCATGATTTCAGTTATTTTTCCACGTTACAACAATTATGTTATTTTTATAGCGAATCTTTCTCTCTAGTCAAATAAAATACTATTATAAATACTATAAGTACTATATTTTATATTTTACAAGTAAATGTGTATATATATATATATATATATATATATATATATATATATATATATATATATATACTGAGAAAACTAGTTGCTGAAGAAAGTGCATTTACTACACTCCCTCATTGCAAATATTTTTCTTTTCAACATTTGTTTTTCAAAATGGGAGAAAAAGTCTAAGCGTTGACTTACTGCAAAATTTGCCAAAATGCAGGCACCAGCTCCAACTCCCAGTCCGATCACACTGTGAAACCTGTGAATCACATTCAAAATAAGGCTCAGCTTTGTGGTATTAGTAGGAGATTATATTGGTAAAACTTGAGGATTAACAGGTCTGTCTCACCCGAAGTGTTTAAGCACAGCAGGCAGAGCTTCAGACAGCTGCTCTAGGCTCGGATAGGAATACCTTCATGTTGAGAAGGCAACAATTAATAGGGATACGGTTCAACATTTTAAACACCAACAGGGATAAAGTTGTGAATACACAAGGCAACTCACGATGAAGGGAATGTTTTGGCTGCTTCGTGCTGTCCTGGAGCTTCAACATGACAAACCGCAAAATGACGGAGGATCTCTTGCATGTCCTCATGCAGAAACAGAGTCTCAAAGCATGACTTGTCTGTAGAAAGTGAAAAAAATACACACGTTATACACTCAGCTTTTTTCTATATATTACGAAAGGGGAAGGGAGATTTCTTATGTGTAAGATTGTTATGTGAGACTAAAGTCTAAAGCAATGTTTGTTTAAACATATATATTTTTTTTTAGTCTTTTTTTTATACTTAAAGTTGTCATGGTTTGGTGGCTGCACTCCCTCTCCTTCTCTTAAACAGGTGTTTAGTCCCCCTCATAATTCCTCTCCGTAGGTGATTCCAATCAGACAATTTGACAAGTCTACCATAAATACTCCAGGCTCCTACTTTAAGCTGCTGATTGTTTTGATTCCTGAAGATATTCACCCGCCCAGACTACAAGCTTCTCCTCCCCCGAGTTCCTTTTCCGTGCCTCCTGGTTTCAAGCTCAACCACTCCAAGACCTGCCACTCCAACCACCTTTTATAAAGTTATTCCCAAATCTCCCTTCCAAAATTTCAAGCTTCTCCTCCAAGAGCTCCTTCTTCAATTCCCTCTTTATCACAGGATCTTTAACTCCAGCGATCTCTTCAAAGGAACTCCCAGATGTCCCTTTCAAGATTTTCACCAGCCAAGACTCCTTCTCAAGTTTCTCCCTCAGCAAGTCCGGTCCCAGACTCCCTTCTTCCTAATAAGTCTTTTTGTTGTTGTTGAAAAAAATGCCCCCCCCCGTTTAGGTTTGATCATGCCCCTTGTATTATTGTCTCCTTGTTGTCCTGCATTTGGGTTTGTCCAACACCTCGTGACAAAAGTTCCCTCGGGACAAGTAATAATGTGCTTAATTTGCCCAGATGCTGCTAACGAATTTAAGTTACTTTTGAGATTTGTAGAGCAATGCTGTGTGAGAATCTGCCAGACCCACACATACTTATGGCGTAGTTATTTATTGATTAATATTACATTACGATTAAGTTCTATATCAGTAGGAACACAGTTCCCTAATGATACTTGATAAGTTTATTCTGTATGGTTCTGTTTTTAATACTGGACAACTACAAAATTACAAGGGATGTAATTTCATTTGTTAATTTAACTATTATTCCTCGCTGTTGTTCGTAATTTTGATTATCAAGCAATATTGTAATTGTCACTACAGTATTGGCCAATAATGTTGCTGTTCTTTGATATCCACACCCTTTAAGGTAGATCTACTTTTTGTAATCTAGGATATTTGATAACAAGAAAGGGCTCAGGAGAGGATCTGTAGAAAAGATTTGGAATTTTGCATTGTGTTGTTTTTTTTCTTCATCCTCTCCCAATCTCCTTGCAAGTTAAACAATCTTTGTCTTCTCTCGCTATTTCAGTGTCTACTAAACTGTAAACTCATCACTACTATTGATTTTATGTAAGGTGTTCCAGGTGTACTTACGGTTCAATCCAACATCATGATACGTCAGAATGACAGGGCGATTTGCTCTGGGCGTCCCAGTCATGATGCAGTGGACCTTTCCATACTGTGTGTCAACATGCTCCTCCTAAAAAATAAAGAAATCAAATTTGTAAAACCATCGACATGTGTGGAGCAATTGTTTTGTTGAAAACAACTAACTTCAAACATGATTATACAAGACAGATCCAAAATCATTTTGAAAACTTAAGAATCAAACCAAACAACTAACTCCCATGCCGTAATACTCACATTGATGTGAGGCTCGAAGACAGAGTCCGACTCATTCTCTTCCAGAACCATGGCTTCCAAGTACAGTGCACAAAAGGCAGAAATTACAAGATAAGATGCTGAGCTGTAAGTTTCTTTTCAAAGCAATACAGCAGCAAGATTATTCAGCAAGCAGTGTAGGATGTGTGACAGACCACTTGCTTGAGCTGCTTTATATACCCTCAAGCTCTGATCTGCTGCTAAAGCTTGAAGTGCAACCTGTTTCACATGTGGCCAACTGGCCTCGGATTTAATCTGACCTTAGGCTGTCTCAGTCCCACTGATCCCGCACGTGATTTCTGTCAAGAATTAAACAAGCACTAAAAGTTCTGTAGGCTTTGAAAAGCTTTTATGTTGAGGTTCAGTCTCAAGATGCATCTAATGGTTTTGAGATAAACAGCAATTGCACAGTTAAGCCTGTAAACACGGAACAGTGCATATTCAATAGGAATTAGATATATTTTTCACAAATGTTTTTAATTGCCGTGTTTGGATTAAAATCTTGGAAATTCTTATAACCTTAACTACAATGGGGTGTTATTTTATATTGTGATTTTTTACAAATTAGTTTCCCAGGACTATTCTTAGTACATGCATTCTGTAAATAGACAGCACAACAAACAAGATGCATACGTCACCCACTCAGGTAGCAGGACATTTTCCTAATCTCAGTGTGCCATCTGTCTGCACAACTTGGCCCCCTTGTACTTGACACTTGGCTAATCTAGTGCATGTCAATAAATAATCAGCACTTAATTGTTTTTTTCTCTTCTGTTGATTTTGTTTGCGTACAAGCCTTGTTGCCCGCAAATTTAATTGAACATGAATTCATTATACATACGTGTAGTGTATCAAGTCAAATGATGTGTACTCTAACCTAAAAAAGTAAGATGTAATAAGGTTGGCATATAGCCCTGATTGGTGAAAATTTTAGGAAAAATGCTGTACTTGTCTGAATTTGCAAAACTGTATTAAATTCCAAGGGATTAGCAGAATTTGCCATATACGTTGCAATTTGATACATTAGGAATTCCTAGCAGGTTTGATATACACTTTGCCGCCAAATCTAGAAAGAAGAACATGGAGTTGGGCTTTTCTAGCGAATGTTTAGACCTAAATAACATTTTGAAATGCGCTCACCTGTGTGATGTTGGATGCTGGTTTTACAAAATATCCATTCTTTCCACGGCCATCCAAAAAAAGACAAGAAATTATGATTAAAGACATTGAGTGGCTGATGGGTTAGCGCGTCCATCTCACAGTTCAAAGGTTTTGGGTTATGTTCCAGCTTACTGGCTTCCCTGTGCTGGCTTTGCAGGTTCACCTCGTTCCGGCGTAGGTTTTCTTCAGGAACTCTTGTTTCTTCCCTTGTTCCAAATACATGCATATCAGGTTCATTGGTAACTCCAAGTTGTCCCTAGGTATGGATGGGTTTGTAAATTGGTTGTATGTCTATGTGTGCCCTGTGATAGGAAAAATATTTTTCTATTCCCCCAGGCTGTGTTTCCTTCAGACTCAGGTCGTCAGATAGATTTGGAAATAAATAAATACATTAACAAAAAACAAATAAAAATACATAAATGAATAAATGGCACGGCGGCACAGTGGTTAGCGCTTGTGCAGCACAGTTCATGTCTTGGGAACATGTTGTGGGTTCAAATCCAGCTCCAGACTTTCTATGCGGAGTTTGTACTCCGGTTTCCTCCCACGTTCCAAAAACATGCATTTCAGGTGAATTGGCCGGTCCAAATTGTCCCTAGGTGTGAATGAGCGAATGAGTTGTCTGTCCAAGTGTGCCCTGTGATTGGCTGGCAACCAGTCCAGGGTGTCCCCTGCTCACTGCCTGTAGATGGCTGGAATTTTATATTAATGTATTAAATGTTTAACTCGCCATGTGGGCCTTGTCAAATATCATTTTTCAGCTCAAGTGGCAAATGAATGGTTGACTGTCAATTCCCCTTGAGCCTTAGTTTGGGCATCCCTATTCTAGAAAAAAATTGTATGGAAAGCTGAAGTCCTGCAGAAATCCGAGTTTACCACGGTTAAAATTTGATCAACTGTATAGTACACCAAAACAGGTATGGCATATGATTTCAGTGACACATGTTGGATTGGATTGTGGGGATTTTGTTTTCGTCCCTGAACAATAGCAACGAGAAACAAATATTTCTGTTGGATAAAACGGAGTGCTTATACAAGAATGCAAAACCAACTGGCATACATTTTTTGGTGAAGTTGACGGACTAATTATAGGCGCAGAAAACCAAGGGTGTGAATATATAAAAGCGCCCTCAGTCAACTTCGTGTTTGTAGTTTGGAGGATATATTGCGTTCTACACAATATAGGCAGCAGCAGCTGGTTGAACGGAAACAAAGCAGACCATTTCCGTCTTTAAGATTAATTTTCAATTGCAAGAACTGTGCTGCTAATGCAGGTAATCCTTTTAGTCATGGCTGAAAGCGGAGGAGAGCAGATGGGTTGCATTCAGCTTCACGTCAGTGTGAAGTCTGTCTAGCGTCGTTGGAATCCTAATGAAACCATGACCCGCTGGCCTAATTCAGCACCGACTGCTGTCCCACATTTTTGGGTACTTTGATCAGTCAGTGGGTGTTTTGCTCAACAACTATTTTGATTGAAAGTTGGCATCATTACAAAACAACCTTTACCTGTTTCACCAAAGTAGGCCTTGCTGAATTAGTTTACCTTGTCATGAATGACATTGTGATGATTCTCTTTTTGTTCTTGTCTAGTGAGACACACCTTGAACTGTTCAACAGATGATTGTAGTGCAACTGTTAAAACACACATTTACCAAAATAGTATACATACTTGGGATTCTCGAGCAAATATCTTGGAATATCCTTAAAAGAATGAGAAATGTTTGTAAAAAATTGGAGTGGGGCTGTGGCTCGTGGGGGCAGTGCGAGGAATCAAACAGACTGAACCATTTTAATGCAGTTGATTATTTCCGATGCTGCGTTTTTCCCATTTTTTTTTACTTTTTAAAAGATTGTATCTAGTGTTTTTCGTCATATTTAATCATTTTCTGTCCTTTATCAAGGAAAAGAGAGTTTTAAAAATGCACTCATTTTGGGGGGTGCTTGGGTTAAATTTGGGGGTGCTTGAACACCCCCAAAAACGGGCAGGTTAGGCCCTTGCTTAAAAGTTTATTCCACAGGTGAAAACAGTACACTGCCATGTCAATTACCTGTGTGATCCACAAGATGGAGATTTGAGCTGGAGTGGTGCTGCTTTGGAACAGCCTGCTCTAAAATCCTATACTGTAAGCAATAACCTAACTTCAAATAATTGAGTCTCATATTCTTTATGTACTATTCTGACAAAACTGTTTAGTCATTCAATCCCACATCTACAAAATATTGGGGGTGGTGCAGTACTTTAAGGCATACTATGAATCCTTCTTGAAATTAGAGTCGCACACACACTAATTAAAAGAGAAAAATAATGTTGCTGTAATCATGCGAGAAAATGTTTTGAGAATTATTAATTGGAATTGAACATACATACAAGCAGCAGAATCATTACTTTTTAATTCAGACAAGAACAAATATAATTGAAGGTAGCAAAATGATTACAAATGGGTGTCTTCTTACTTATTTCTAAAACCGAAATCAATATACAGTATAATAATAATAATGCCCTCCCCTAATTTGTAATTTAAAAAATGTCTAATAAGGTAAATAATCTATCGTAATATTACTTATTTAAGTATTAGTTTTCCTTTATTGCACTAGAAAAATGCTTCTTTTGGGGTGTCTATGTTCAGTCAAAAGTTACACTAAATTCTATTGCAGCTAGTTTTGGCATGGTGTGACACTGCTTGAGAACTTAAAGGTCCCATTGAGCAAGGCACTGACAGTCCATGTACCCCAGGGGCATAGGTTTGTGTGCAACATCAGTCTAAATTCATGCTTGTAGAGGAAATTTGTTCAACTAAAAAAAGAACATTTTGAAATTTAATCTGGAAGGGCAAGATATCAACATTAACATTTTTATTTTCAGGTACAGTGAACCCTTATGACTGAGGTTACATTGCAATGCATTTGAAATTTTTCTCATTTATATATCTCGTTATAGTTTCATCAAATCGTTTCTGAAAAGTCACGATTAAAGCATATTAATATATTAGGTGCTCTTTTAGGCACTTAATTTGATTTTTGATTTTGTAGTATGACGGCAGTTGTATTTTTTAGTATTTTTGTAGAATTTCTGTCGTTGGATTCTTGTAGTATTTGTCTAGTATTACTGTTGTTATATTTTTAGTATAATTTTAGAATTTTGCTGTAGTATTTTCGGTAGCATTTCCATATTATTGGTTTTGTATTATTACTGTACTTTTATTTTTTTAGTATATTTGTAGTATTTCTGTGGTCAGATTTTTGTGGAAATTCTGTAGTAATCCTGTAGTTTTATTTTTTGTTGTATCGTAATATGTTTGTATTTATATTTTGTAATATTTCCATAGTAGTACTTTTGTAGTTCTCCCGTACTATGTCCATAGTCATATTTTGGTAGTATATGTTAGAAATTTTGTACTATATCTCCAGTATTTTTTGTTGTATTACTGTAGTTGTATTTTGTGGTATGTTTCCGCAGTTGGATTTTTGCAGTATTCCTGGAGTTTTAGTTGTGCAATATTTCTGCAGTAGTAGTTTTATATTTTGGTATTACTGTAGTAGTTCAGAATGAAAGCAAAATAACCAAGTTTTGTAGTCATTTTGTTGTATTTTGGTCGTATTTTTGTAGGAGTACTAATGTTGTAGACACACAAAGGGACAACGGGACAAAGTTGGCACAAAAGACACGTTTTTATTAGTAGCACTTTATTTACCATTGTCATGATATTTTGACCAGTTCTTATTTGGCAGGCCGAATGAAAAAGCTCAGTGGGTTGCTTATGGCCCGCGGGCCATAATTTGCTCACACAATGGATGACAAAAATCTGTCAAGTAGCGAGGCCGTGAAAAGTGAACCATGATGTAGTGAGGGATTACTGTATTCACTATAGATTCACTTCTGGAACAGATATAAAAGTTAGAAAACTGTACCCTTTGTAATATCTAAAATAGCAGGTCAGAAGGCACTTTTATTAGATTTCATCCCTTATGGGCTATAATCTCACTTCTAGTTTATTTTTATGGAATTTTTCATCTGCAAATACATCCAAGCATGTCTTTATGGCCCAAGGGGAACATTATTACTTGAACAGAAACAAAAACTCAACCCTCAACTCTTTCGACAAAGTTAGAAACAACATCCCAAAGGACTTGATAAGGCAAGTTATGATTTAGGGGCAATACAATGTGTCATACCATTCATGACAGATTTATCGATGTGCTGTAGATAATTTTGTCTGTATACTTTACAATTAACTATCTTTTTCAAGGCAGAGATTTGGAAAGCTTGATTTGAAAGATTTCTAAAGTGTGACCCAAAAGTGGGTTGCGGGCCTACGCCTTGGCAAAATACTGAAAGATGAAAAAAATGGAGGTTCAATTACATGCCTTAACAGTAGACAGCAATAATGCCATGCTCAATCTCTTCCTGTATTTGAAAGGGACCCCAGCTTACTTTATTGTCATTTTGTTGGTTTTATTTCCTTTTTCTGACCATAGGAATGGGTCCCAAGAAAGTCAGTGAAAAAGGGAAGGAAAAGTGGAAAACAGTGACAACAATGATCGAGAGGGAAACAATTGCGAAAAAGGGAAATTGGTGTATGAGTGTCTGCCATTGAAGCACTGCTGGGAGGTACAGTAAACAGTTTAAAAATGTTATTTTTTTAGCTTTTTACCAGTATATCAATCTTCTTTAACTACATAATTAAATAAATATTGTTGTTACGGAAGATGCTTTATTACTATTTTGATTTTCTTTTACCATGTGGCTATTTTAAGCAGTTTTAGGGGGTTGCTATACGACGAAGGCTTAAATGTGGCTACATACAGTACTTGGATTCGTTTTGGTTTTGCTGGTCACTTTTAAAAAGTTGAATATATTCCAATACCTCTGTTTTAAACTGCACAATCATTCCCTTGGATTAATTTAGGAAGTGGATTTCAGACCATTTTGAAGACTTTAAAGGGAATTTTTTTTCTTGACGTGGTTTTGGTTTGCTAGACGTTATGTTTTATTGAATTTTTAAAATTGAATACATTTGAGAAGTGGGACTTTTATTCTTGATTTGGGTTGTGGCTTGTAATTAGGGTGGGAGAGTGGCTCCTGGAGTCAAACCAGTTGAGAACTGCGGTTTTGGAGTGAGTTTTGTGGGGAATGCAATCCACGTATCCTTTCTCTGCTTGTGTCAACATGTACTTTCTTTGTCACGCTGACAATAGGCTCCCATGTTGAGTACTTAACATGCAGGTGAAGTCCCAATCTCCGACTCTCAGCTTTCAAAACATTCTAAATATAACATGGCAGCTGCTGCTTCTCACTACATGCTTGACTGTGTATGTGTTTTCCTGTAACTCTGTGTGTATTGGATCATGCTATTTATGTTTCTACATGCATGGGTCCAAGTTTTATGAGTACTATAATGTGAGAGTATGCGTGTGTGCTCACGTCCTTATACATAAGCCGCCTAAATCCCCCCCGGCACTTTCCATGATTCCTTTTATAGTATGAGAGCTGTTTTTGAGTGGTGGTATTGTCAGTTCCTGGAAAAAATAATTTTATTTACCTTACTGTTCTTTGCTGGAGAAGTAAATACAACGTTTTTACAACTTGGAATATGGCATCAGGGGAGTGGCTTTGCAATGGATTCAAAGTTATTTGATGGGGAGGAAGCAATTTGTAAAAATGGGAGAGTTGTCATCTGAATACTTGGACATATGTTGTGGAGTACCACAGGGTTCTATCCTGGGACCAAAGTTATTTAATTTATATATTAACGATATTTTTAATGTTTCAAAACTATTTAAAATAGTAATAATTGTAGACGACACTAACATTTTCTATTCAAATGATAACTATATTGATTTGGTAACCTGTATTAATCGTGAACCAATTAACCTAAAAGTATGGATGGATATAAATAAATTATCTTTAAATTTAAATAAAACCAAAGTAGTATTCTTTGGTAATCGTAAGGCAACTCAAGATTTAGAAGTAAAAATTAATGGTGTTGCAATAGACATTGTATCAGAAATTAAGTTTTTAGGGGTCATAATAGACAATAAATTAAGTTGGAAAACACACATCAGACACATACAAACTAAGGTATCTAAAGTTCTTTACGTTCTCTATTAATAAAGCCAAATTTCTTTTAAATAATAATGCATTGTATTTATTATATTGTTCTCTAGTTCTGCCATATTTAACATATTGTGCAGAAGTCTGGGGCAATAATTACAAAAGTTCACTACAGCCCTTTTTATCCTTCAAAAACGTGCAATAAGAACCATACACAGGGTAGGATATCGGGATCATACCAATATTTTATTCATGCAGTCCCAATTATTAAAATTGGATGATTTGATAAAACTTTTCACTTCACAACTGTTATTTAAGGTCAACAAAAACATAGTGCCAGAAAACATAGAAAAATTATTCACTCGGAAAGAGGGAAATTATAACTTGAGGGGCTGTAGTAAATTCAAAATCCCAAAGGTGAGAACAACCAGGAAAAGTATGTGTGTGTCTGTGTGTGGAGTCAAACTTTGGAATAATTTACAAGATGAGATCAAACAATGTCCAACTATTCATGTGTTCAAATTTAAATACAAAAAAGCATTGCTGGCGAAATACAGGGATGAAGAAAATGGCATATGAGGGAGATTGGAAATACTGGTGTTAAAACTATGGTGAACTTGTTGTTATTGTTGCTACTATTATATATTATATTATATTATATATATAATATAACTGTTATTATAAATATTATGTTTATTTTTATTGTTGTTATTATCATTGGTGCCGCAGTGACATTTGGTAACTAGGCGAATTATGACGTTGAGGCATGGGTATTGCGGAGATTAGTGTATAAAATCTGTGATTATTGTAATTATTATAATTATTGGTATCTGACCTATGTAATAAGTATATCCATGAGATTTTGTTGTATTAGACATAAGAGGAAAGGAGGATTTGTAAAATGTATTTAATAAGGAAGATAAAGCGGTAGGAAAAATAAGCATCTGCTTCTGACTGCCCCTTTTCAAACAAGTTATATGACATTATTTTGTTGTTGACTCATTGTTTTTGTCCTGTTTTTATTTTAATGTTTGAAATAAAAGTTTTATTTTATTCATTCATTCATTCAACTTGTATTTTTTATGTTGATTTTACCAGCACAATCCCCACATACAACATACACTTTTCCATGAAGTATTTATAACCTGTATAATCAGTGATATTGCATACTGCGATTTTTTTTCTTTAGTGGTAGTTGTCTTGACCCGGCTATTGACCCTTTGAACGTGAAGTCACGTTGCATTCCCTGGAGGTTTAAGTGCCATGATGGATGGCGAAAGCCCCCTAGTGGACAGCATTTGAATGAACAGTTGAATTGAGACAAATATCAATCGCCACAAATGAATATAACCGCAGATTTTTACCTTGGTGACTTCTTGCTGTGCTGTGGGCTGTGCGAATCTGGCATTTTATTGTATCCCTTTTAAAGAAAGAAGACGGCAATGCGAATCTGCAATCAATTGGAGGGACCCCAAGGTACTCCGGGATTTGCATTTTTTTTACAAGTGTCAGTTCCAGAACGGACACAGGACCCAATTGCGTAACGCTTAGCACAAGTTAAATTGAAGGAAAGAGGAAGGGCTGCGTCCACGACCCGGTGTTCGCTGGACGCGGGAAGCAAGTCGCTCTCGTACTAGGATTGTGATCCGAACACGGAAGTGAATCTTCCGTAGCGAGCGATGACGGTGTCAGGGACGGAAAAACTGGTCGGTAGCTGGGACTGGGAGAGCAAGGCATAGTCGGGGTCGGAAACGAGTCTTAAGCCAGAACAGGAAAGTTGATGTAGTCAGGAACAAAAAAGGGGTCGTAAGCCGAGACGGGAGAGCAGATGTGGTCAGGATCAAAACAGGTCGTAGCCGGAGACAAACTGGAGCAAAAACGAGACAGGCTGGAGTCAGGGTCGAAAAAGGCTTGCCTAGTATACACTGAGGTTCGCAGACGGACTGAGAACAGGGGATTGACAGGACTGGGTTAAAAATGTGACAGGGAGCCAGTCAGAACCCGCAGCAGTTGGTGCCAAATGAGCAGGCACAAGTGAATCACATCGGTAATCATGACAACAAGGTACTTTTTATGTATTTCCAAGCAGATTTATGTTAAGAAGCTACAATTATTTACTGTAAAAGCGTATCCATTGATTGCTAAGACAATGTGGTGTCATTTCACCAAGGCAAATATTTTCAACTTACTTAAAAGTGGTTGCTACAAGGTGCACAAGGTACAAATTCTGCATGCTGTACTGTTCTATTACATTCCCAAGAAAAATTGACATGAAGATGTTTTAGCAACGTTTGCGTGAGGGTTGACATTTTTCGGCGCAAAGAAGAGAACTGTTAAGCATCCAGACTTTAATAAGCTTTTAGAACAGCGCCAACATGTGAGAATACTTTACGGGGCGGCAGTAGCTCAGGAGGTAGAGCGCTCGTCTTGGGATCAAGGGATCCCAGGTCGAATCCCTGCTGGTCCGTGTTACATGTCCAAGTGTCCTTGGGTAAGACATTGAACCCCTAACACCCCCAATAAGCAGGTTAGCGCCTTACATGGCTGAAAGGCCGCTATTGGAAAATGTGGAGCAAAAAAGCACTTTGGGAAGTCATTGACTTGAAAAGCGCTATATAAATGCAGATCATTTCATTTAATTTCATTTATTAAATGCAGTGGTACAGAGCGTGAGGACTGAAATCAGGCAGACTTTACTATTTGGGTAAATCTGTGAATATGTCAGGGAGAAGAATGTATGATCGGAAGCTAGCCCTGCTAGTACTATCCTCAGTTTCTCTAAATCGCGTCTTTGCGCTATCCAACTTGTTGATTCACCACATCTGACAGCTGCATGATATTCGTTTGACTAGTAATTGCCAATATTGTTGAATAGTATCGCTGTTTTTCTTTTTGCTGTTTACTGGCGTCACTCACGAGGAGTACTCTTTACTAGGGCTTATTGTTGTCCGTCCTGGCGTCGTCACGAGGTTAGGTCACGTGTGTGCAAAGGGTCAATAGACGTCAAGGATTTATTTTTTTGAGCTTCCAGTGGATGATTTAAAATATATATTTTATATCAGGATCTAAAACACAGGACCCCAGTGTTGGATGCGGCCCATGGTACAATATTGCGAGAGCCTCGCCTTATATGTACGTTAAATGTGAGCGTTTGATATGGATGCTCCTTTCAGGAATTAGATTGTCAGTGTGTTGAATTGAAGCTTAAAGGAATATGCGCCTCATATTTAACTTACGGTGAGTTTCTGTCTTTGAAACAAGTGTGTTAAACATGTTTTCTCTGGTTGAGCGTGGTAATGACCCAAAACTTTTCTGTATTTCTTCGTCATACGTGCAATGAGTTAAATGTTACGATACATTGTTTTTCAAGAAGCCATGTTCAGAGAAGATCATGTTTAGGAAATTAAATGCTAGAGACCAGCATTAGAATCCGAACTGTACTAATTCAATTTTACGACTCACATAGTAGTCGTTCCTGATTGTTTGATTTATTTTCTTAAAGATATTTGAGAACAGTGGTAGATTTCTTTCAGGGCTTCACTTGTGGAAAACCTGATGTGGCCCAACCTTACCCAGACTCCAATGGCCCCGGAGAAAATCGAGATTGAGAGCACTGTTTTACAAGTTATAACTAGACAAACAATATTTCTTTCTTACCCCCTAAAGCAGGGGTCGCCAACCTTTTTGAAACTACTGTTATGTTACTGATTAGCGCGAAGGGCTACCAATTTGATATGCATTTCTGACATAACATGTTATTACTATGTTTTTACTATGTTATTACTAGGTTATCACCGGGTTGTCGTTATTGGATGTTAAAATAGGCTCAGTCAACAAACATCATGCCAGTTAGAAATTAAAAAATCTAGAAAATCACAGTGAAATCAGAACCAGTATGTGGGCTACTCAGGTGGTCTAAGCAGGGTTTACGCGGATTCTCAAAAGGTCTTAAAAGACAAAAAATTCATTATTGACTTTAAGATTACTTCATTCAAATTTTCGAAAGTCGTGAACACATGATGAAGAATTTCATTTTTTGGAAGTAAAAAAAATTGTAAAAAAGTTATTTTTTTCATTCATCATAATAAAAAGGTTTGGTGAATGTAGCAGAAAAGTTTGTGGGAATTAGTATATATCTGGCTGTTTTTACTGAGGATTCATGATGTACTGTGAATGTCCTTTTTTTAATTGTTTTCCATGTCTAAAACTTTGGAGAGTGCTATGTTTTTCAGAAGGACATTTTTTAACCAGACTAAAATGTAATTTAAATAAAACATAAAAACATTTTTTTAAATTGCCTCTAATTCATTTGGTGCTTTATGTTTTGTTTTGATTGTTTGAATTGTGGGTTTTTCTTGTCGACTTGGTCTTAAATTCGATTTCTAAATGCATTAAAAAGTCTTAAAAAGTCTTAAATCTAACTTGCCTCAACGTGTGGGAACCCTGTCATAGGGAGCACTTCATTGAAAACCCTTGCTCTTAAGACTATAGTTTGTCAGAGGCAATGTTTTGTCAATTATCCTTATTGGACCCCCCCAGGGTTTATTTTTTTACCCCCATGGGAAGAATAAGCACCAGGCCAGGGAACCCTGTAATAAATTATACTCGCTGATAATTCTCATGCAACTGCTTGCATCTATCATATTTCATGGTCTCTCAAAACCAGCTTGCACCATAGTGATTCCAACCTCTATTTATTTCAACTAATCCAAAGTGGAACAAGTACACCATGCTTTATTTGCACATATTAGGTGTAAACATATTTTAGGTTCAAATGCATTCAGACTACAGCAGTTAATTGTTGTTTACTTATACTAAAGCCTTAACAAAAGAGGTGCTTAGGGTGGTGGTTATAAGCTTTTAGACATATTAGAACGTGAATATGAACATTAGAATGTACAGCATGTGGATGAAAACACACCTGTGAAAGGAATGCAGGGTTGGTGAGTCATGTTTCTGTACTAATAATTACATTGTGAAGTGTTCGTATTTTGTCCAAATCTCTTCAGTTTTACGTGTAAAACACATACTACAACGTAAGCTAACTGTTATAAACTTAGGTTACTAACTATGAGGAAAACTATTTGTCTTTCTGTTTAAAACCAAACAAAATTGCTTGGCAAATAACAGCTATTTAAAAAAATGAATCAAAGCGGTCCTTTTATTGTTAATTTTTTTTTGTATAAGTGGCCCTCGGAGAAAAACATTTGGGACACCTCTGCACACTGGTTACCCATCTACTTTGAATTTGAAGTCTCCGAATATATGTTAATTTAGTGAAATTGGTGAAACTAATTACTATTAGCTGCAAACGTCTGTTTTTAATGCAATATCTACATATGTGTACAGAGGCCCATTCTCTCTATTGTTCTAATAGTATACTGTGTTTGCTGATTGTTAGAAGGCTAATGGATGATTAGAAAACCCTTGCGCAAATATTCCAGCACAATTGAAGACAGTTTAGCTGGGTCAAGAAGCTTTGAAACTGACCTTCCTTAAACTTTCAGAATCTTTTCTTGTTTTAACTTGCCAAGAAACAGAAAATCTCCTACAACGCTGTGTACTACTCCCTTCAGAGAACAGCACAAACAGGTTTTATCCAGAGTAGAAGTGTGAGGCCCTGCTGCACAACTAAGCAAGAAGATAAGTACATTAAAGTTTCTCATCTCATCTCATCTCATCAGCTGTACCGCTTATCCTCATTAGGGTCGCGGGGGGGCTGGAGCCCATCCCAGCCATCTCCGGGCAGTGGGCAGGGGACACCCTGAACTGGTTGCCAGCCAATCGCAGGGCACACAGGGACAGACAACTCATTCGCTCATTCACACCTAGGGACAATTTGGACCGGCCAATTCACCTGAAATGCATGTTTTTGGAACGTGGGAGGAAACCGGAGTGCCCGGAGGAAACCCACGCAAGCACGGGGAGAACATACAAACTCCGCACAGGAAGTCTGGAGCTGGATTTGAACCCACGACAGGTTCCCATGACATGAACTGTGCCGCACAAGCGCTAACCACTGCGCCGCCGTGCTGCCCATTAAAGTTTCTAGTTTGAGAAATAGATGGCGTACATGTCCTTAACTAGCAGGTTGGTTACACCAATGTCAACATCTAAGCAGGGGTCTCCAACCTTTTTCATGCTGAGAGCTTCTTTTGTTATAAATCAGCTCAAAGGACACCCAATTTGATATGAATCTCTAAAACAGGAACTTGGCTAGATGTCTTTCTAAATAGCAAAAAGTAGCTTGATAGTTAGCTAGTGTCATGATTACCGATGTGAATCACCTGTGCCCGCTCATTTGGTGCCAACCGTTGCGGGCTCTGATTGGCTCCCTGTCCCTATTCAAACCGAGTCCTGTCAGTCCTCTGTTGTCAGTCCATCTGCGAACCTTTGTGTATACAAGGCAAGCCTTTTTCGACCCTGACTCACGCCTGTCCCGTTTTTGTTTTGATCGTCTGCTCTCCCGTCCCGACTTACGACCCGTTTTTGATCTCAAACACGTCTGCTCTCCCCTCCCGGCTTACGACCCGTTTCTAACCCCGACCACGTTCTTGCTCTCCTGTCCCAGCTATCGACCTGTTTTTCCGTCCCTAACACCACTATCACCTTCTACAGAAGATCCACTTTCGTGTTCGGATCACAATCCGATTGCGAGAGCGACTTGCTTCCCGCGTCCAGCGAGCATCGGATTCCGGGCGCTGCACTTCCTCTTTCTTTCAATAAAATTATGAGAAATTGTTACGCAATTGGGTTCACCTTGTGTGCTGGTCATGACAGCTAGAAAAGTAAAATTCTAAAAGGGAGCTAGATAGCTAACTACAAGGGTAAAAAGTCAATCGAATAGCCATATAAAAAGCCAAAAAAAAGTTACATAGCTCGCTAAAAAGGAGGACAAATTTCAGCGTGATAACTATCAAAAAAGATCAAATGTCAACTAGATAGCATAGTAAAAAGCTATCTAGCTAGCTTGCTAAATAGCCAAAAATTGTCACAATTCTGTCACTTGTCCGCTAATCGCCCTCACCTGCTCTCACTCTTTCAGCCCCAGCTGCAACTCGTTGCCTAATTATCCCTCTCCCTATTTAAGCATCTTAATCTCGTTCACTCTTGGTCAGTCCGTCAGCAAACCTCAGCGCATGCAAGGCAAGCAGTTTTTACTCTGGCTCCCTTTTTTATCCCGACATGTTCCTGTATCCTGCCTGATTCCGTTCCCCGTTTCCTTTATCGATCCACGACTGCGTTTTGTTCTCCTGTACCGGCTACCCGACTTGTTCAGTTCTTTGACCACGCTCTGTTCTCCCGTCCCGGCTACCCGACTTGTCCGATCCACGCTTCGTCCTTCTGTCTCGGCTATCCGACTTATTCCGATCCACGCTCCTGACTTCTCCAATCCCTTAATAAAGTGTTGATTGAACGCTACGCATTTGGGTCCACTACTTCTTCTGTCCGTGACAAAAATGGAGGAAGATAGCTAGCTACCAAGCTAAAATGGTAGCTAGCTAAAATAACTAAATTGACATTTTTTTCACATTCCCTTTATAAAACCCCTAAATTGAAAATGTTTTTTGTTGTATTATCTGCATAATAAATCAATAAAAGATGAAAAATTAAATGTGTTTAATACACAAATAACTTCTCATTCTATTCTCTTAATTGTTTAAGAATAATGATCAATACTTTTTTTCAATAGTTCTTTTGCCCATGAAGCCCATTAACTGTGATATATTTTTATTTGTATTTTTTAAATAAAAATGTATTATGTTATTATTATGTCAATACCAGGATAATTATTCAAAGGATGGTTAAATAGACTCAGTCAACCAATAAAAAATTTTTTAACAAGAAAATCACAATGACTTACCACTGGTAAGAGGCCCTTAGGGGGCACCCTGGTGCCCGCGGCACCACGTTGAAGTCCCCTGAGCTACAGTGAAGAGGTGACACTCAGATGCTAGCCTTCAATACAGAGTGAAAAAAAAGCTATACAGTGTCTGAGTCTGACCGACAAAAGGAATAGATTACATGAGCAAAAGAACACAGATATTGGATAACTCATTTGATAAGTAGAAGTGTGACTGACATGGAAAATACGTAATTGTCTGGGCGACCCCAAACTTTTGAATGTAAATTTTCACATCTGGGACATAGTTTATTTCAGTCTGCTAATTCAATACTACCCTGACTAGTGTTCTGGATTCAATAGCGCCCATAAAGCTTAAATCACGTCCTAAAAGACGCACGCCTTGGTTTACTGATGAAACTAGAACCCTTAAACAAGAATGCAGGAAATTGGAAAGAAAATGGCGCGCTACCAAGCTTGAGGTTTTCCATCAAACCTGGTGTGACAGCTTGTTAGAGTATAAAGCTGCCCTTGCCTCTGCAAAATCGGCCTACCTTTCGAAGGTGATTGCGTCTCAAAAGAACAATCCCAAAGTCCTTTTTGACACTTTTTGACTCCTTTTTGGCATCGCTTACAAGGCAACAGACTATCGCAGATAGTTCGACGAACTCTGCTCATGACTTAATGGTCTTCTTTACTAAGAAGATTCAATGCATACAGGAAGAAATTGCTAAAGACATTATTAATACCACACATATTAAAGGGCTGAAATCTACAGATGCACGACAGGGTGGCTGTCCAAGGAAATTGTCCAGTTTTAGTGAACTGTCACTTGATGATCTTAAACAGGTGGTGAATGCGGCCAAACCAACAACTTGCCAGTTCGACCCGCTCCCAGGTTCACTTATTAAAAGTCTTTTTGGCGTCCTTGGACCTTCAGTTCTAAATATTATAAACATATCACTCTCCTCAGGTGTAGTTCTAGCAGCTTTTAAGTCCGCCGTTATTAAATCCACACTGAAACGACCCAACCTTGATCCAGAAATCTTATGTAATTATAGACCTGTGTCAAACCTACCTTTCCTTTCTAAAGTACTTGAAAAAGTAGTGGCACAGCAGCTGAATGATTTCATATCCGAGAATAACCTTTTTGAATCTATGCAATCAGGATTCCGGGCTAACCACTCTACTGAGACAGCTCTGATCAAGGTAACAAATGATCTCCTACTGGCAATGGATTCTGGCGCTTCATCACTTTTGCTGCTGCTGGATCTTAGTGCTGCTTTTGACACAGTGCACCACAATTTCCTACTAGAACGGTTGGAAAAATGGATTGGTCTCTCAGGAACCGTCCTCTCGTGGTTCAGATCCTACCTCTCAGATAGGACGCTCTTTGTTGAATATGGCAAAATGACATCTGAGCCCTTTAATGTTACCTGTGGTGTTCCGCAGGGTTCAGTGCTTGGCCTCCTTCTTTTCAGCATTTACATGCTTCCATTAGGTGATATTATTCGCAAGTACAATATCAGCTTCCACTGCTACGCAGACGACACTCAACTATATCTTCCGTTGGAGGAATCTCCCACACTATACTGTGAGAATTTGGAGGCCTGCCTCGTTGAGATAAAAGAGTGGATGGCACTCAATTTCTTGCGTCTTAACTCTGAAAAGACTGAAATGTTAGTCATTGGTCCATCTAAATGCCGTGACTTATTCTCAAAAACTGCTGTGAACATTGACAAATGTCACATCACACAGAGTGACTCAGTTAAAAATTTAGGTGTCATATTTGACCCTGATCTATCCTTTGAAACGCATGTAAAGAAAATTACTAGAACCGCTTTCTTCCATCTTCGTAACATTGCTAAAATCCGTTCAATACTGTCTCAGTCGGATGCGGAAATTATAATTCATGCGTTTGTTACCTCCAGTCTCGATTACTGTAATGCACTACTCTCTGGTCTCCCGAAGTCTAGAATCAAGTCTCTTCAGCTGGTACAAAATGCCGCAGCGAGGCTTTTAACTAGGACAAAAAAGTACGATCACATAACACCGATTTTGGCTAACCTGCATTGGCTCCCAGTTAGCCTTAGATGTGATTTCAAGGTTCTCTTAGTATTATACAAAATCATACATGGACTTGCTCCCTCTTATCTTTCAGATCTGATTTCCCCCTATGTCCCGGTCCGAAGCCTACGATCTGAGAGTGCCGGTCTTCTGGTGATCCCAAGAGCAAAGAAGTGTTCTGCTAGTTCGAGAGCGTTTTCCATCCGGGCACCGGTGCTGTGGAATGCTCTTCTCTTGCAACCTCAGTGGAAATGTTTAAATCTAAGCTTAAAACTCACTTCTACTCCATAGCATATGAATAACCTACTCTTCTCGTCGGCTAAAAAATAGTCTATGTAATATAGTGTAATAATCTGTGAAGCCCTTTGAGACTCTTCGTGATTTAGGGCTATACAAATAAAAATGACTTGACTTGACTTGACTAATCAACACAAGCCTGACAATCTATTATGATCAAAGAATGTTCCATGTCAATCTACAGATAAAGAAAGGACCAGCCCAAAAAATACATAAACCCATCTTGGAGGATATAATAAACCATTCAAGTCGAACACAATCTTGGCAAAGGTGGCGGTGCAAACAGGCCGGAGCGGTTTACGTGTCAACCGAAGCTCGCGGCCTTCACGCATCGGCGTGATCGGGACCGCACCCTGCACCCAACGTGTCCTTTGGGCTATTCAAAAATCACAAGACTGCCAGCTGAGATTTGACCTACAAGATCTCGGCTCGTATTTCCAAAGAACATTGTGACAACCGTGCTAAAGCCAACTAACGCAGATGGCGCTCTCACAGTAGATCAAATAAACAAATGTCACACACAAGGCCTGATCTGAATCGCTTGATAGTTAATTATTGATGATCGAGGATTAGCGATGTTTGTGCATTCCAGAGTATTATTATTTAAAGGGACATTGTGTATTATTCAGCACTTCCTAAAGCTGAAAAAACTTCATTGAATAAAAACAAAACAACAGCGATTTGAATAATAAACCAAAATCTGTGAACTATCATATGAAGGGACATTTTAAAAAATAAGTCACATGTTTAAGTTTGGCCTTTAATTGCAGACTACACATTGATGTGAGAGGCCATTTGAGAAGTAAATCATACTTGCTCTCACATATAACATCATACTTGTCACGAGGAGACCGGACCAGAACGGAGGCAGGAGGCAGGAAGGGAGAACTCACTAGCTTTGACGATCAGAACTTTTATTTAGCAAAATAAAAGTCGTCCAAAACTCCGGGACAAAACAGAACAAAAACAGGCTTTTACACAAAACGTGAAAACACAGGTTTCCTCCGAATCAAACAAAACAGGACAGAGCAAAACAGAACGGAAAATGCAGACAGAAAATGCAAATGAACCAGCACCCGCAATACCCACAACCTACCCTTAAGTAGCACACGCGCAAATTAGCTGATCTACTGCAGCCGTGCCCAGGGGGCGGGGCCAGCCGGTCGCTACGGCGACCCCGCAAATGAACCATCACCCGCAATACCTACAACCTACCCTTAAGTAGCACACGCGCAAATTAGCTGATCTACTGCAGCCGTGCCCAGGGAGCGGGGCCAGCCGGTCGCCACGGCGACCATGCTGGACACGACAATACTCCCACATTTCCCCAACTATACTCTCTTACAGACACAGTCATACACATGCAAAAACACTACTATGCTCTCTCACACATACAAATATACTTGCATACACACTACTATACTTCCTCACACATGCCACTATACTCTCATACACACACTACTATACTCTCACACATGCCACCATACTTTCATTCACACACTATAATACTTTCTTACACCAATTACTATAATATCATACACACACTACTATACTTTCACAAATATGACTAAACTTTCATACACAAATTTATTAGTACGGCCTTTAATCACAAAACACATATTAGTATAAAAGGCTGTTTGCGAAGTAAATCATACTTCCTCTCAGCTATAACATCATACTCCCACACTTACACAACTGTATTCTTATACAGACAGTCATACACATGCAAAAACACTACTATACTCGCCCACATATTCCATATTACCATACTGTCATACACACACTACTATGCTGTCAAACACATACAACTATACTTTCTCTAACATCATACTACACTCTCTCACAAATAATACTAGACTGAGAGCAACTCCAGTTTGCTGTCAAACTGTACAAAATATAAAAAAACAGACCAGTGTGCATCGCCTTGGTTTCCCAAAGTAACCAAAGTAGAACAACACTGAGAGGTGAGGTGATCATTACAGTAAGTGGGAAAACCCCTAAAGTAATAGCAATTCTAATAGTGTGTGAAAAAGAATGACGGTGTTTGTGTGAGTGAGTAAAGTAGTGTGTGTAAGTGTACTGGACTGTCTCAGAAAATTAGAATATTGTGATAAAGTTCTTTATTTTCTGTAATGCAATTAAAAAAACAAAAATGTCATACATTCTGGATTCATTACACATCAACTGAACTATTTCAAGCCTTTTATTATTTGAATATTGCTGAATTTGGCTTACAGCTTAAGAAAACTCAAAAATCCTATCTCAAAATATTAGAATATCATGAAAAAGTATACAAGTAGGCTATTCAACTAATCACCTGAATCATCTAATTAACTCGAAACACCTTGCGAGGGTTTCCTGAGCCTTAAAAACACTCAGCTTGGTTCAGTAAACTAAATCACAAGTATGGGGAAGACTGCTGTCCAGAGGACCATCATTGATACCCTCCATCAGGAGGGTAAGACACAAAAGGAAAATTCTCAAAGAGCAGGCTGTTCACAGAGTGCAGTTTCAAAGCATATCCACAAAAAGTCTGTTGGAAGGGAAAAATGTGGCCGGAAACGCTGCACAACCAAGAGAGATGACCGCAGCCTTAACAAAATTGTGACGAAGAGCCGCTTCCAGAATTTGGGGGAGCTTCAAAGACAGTGGGCTGAAGCTGGAGTCCAGGTATCAAAAGCCACAGTTCACAGACGTGTCCGGGAAATGTGCTACAATAGCCGTATTCCCATGGTCAAGCCACTTCTGAACTCAAGACAACGGAAGAAGCGTCTGACTTGGGCTATGGAGAAGAAGCACTGGACAGTTGCAGAGTGGTCCAAAGTCCTCTTTTCAGACGAAAGCAAGTTTTGAATTTCATTTGGGAGTCAAGGCGCCAGAGTCTGGAGAAAGACTGGAGAGGAGCAAAATCCAAGTTGCTTGAAATCCAGTGTGAAGTTCCCACAGTCAGCAATGGTTTGGGGAGCCATGTCAGCTGCTGGTGTTGGTCCACTGTGTTTCATCAAGTCCAGAGTAAATGCAACTGTGTACTAAGAGATTTTAGAGCACTACATGCTTCCATCTGCTGAAAAGCTCTATGGAGATGAGGATTTCATTTTCCAGCATGATCTGGCACCTGCCCACAGTGCCAAAACCACCAGTAACTGGTGCACTGACCATGGCATCACTGTCCTTGATTGGCCTGCTAATTCCCCTGACCTGAACCCCATCGAGAATTTGTGGGGTATAGTTAAGAAGAAGATGAAAGACACCAGACCTACAAATGCAAATGAGCTGAAGGCCGCTATCGAAGCATCCTGGGCATCAAAAACACCTCAGCAATGCCACAGGCTGATTGCCTCCATGCCACGCCGGATTGATGCAGTAATTCGTGCAAAAGGATTCCCAACCAAGTACTGAGTGCATCAAAGGACATTTTCAAATGTTTGATTTAGTTTTGCTGTTATAAAATTATTTTTTTACTTGGTCTGAGGAAGTATTCTAATATTTTGAGATAGGATTTTTGAGTTTTCTTAAGCTGTAAGCCAAATTCAGCAATATTAAAATAATAAAAGGCTTGAAATAGTTCAGTTGATGTGTAATGAATCCAAATTGTATGACATTTTTGTTTTTTTAATTGCATTACAGAAAATAAAGAACTTTATCACAATATTCTAATTTTCTGAGACAGTCCAGTATATAATAGTTTGTGTGTAAGTATTTGTGAGAATGTAGTAGTATGTGTGAGCGAGTGTAGTAGTGTTTGTTCATGGGTATGACTGTGTATGAGAATATAGTTATGAATGTGTGAGTATGATGTTATATGTGAGAGCAAGTATGATTTACTTCTCAATTTGACTCTCATACATTAGCATTTTTACGATCAGCGTCAATAATGGGTTTTACTCAATATTTGCTTCAAATTTGTCAGCCCTTGAGTACGTTTTTGTTTTGTATGTTATTTGTTAGAAGATATCCACCCATTTCGGAATTCTATTCACATAGCCAATCCCTTTTGACTTCGCCTCACAGTAAAGCATACACGAGTCAGTCAAAAGCAAGGCACGCGCACTCAAGCAATCATTTACACTTGCCTTTCAACTCACCTTTGGTCATTTTTCTTGTCAAAAGACCTTTCTTTCATCCATTCAAGGTGGACTCTGAGGCCCAAAAATGCTAAATAGCGCAAAAAAACTCAAGTAAACTGGGGTCATTTCAATAAGTTTTTGTGTTTTTTTTTATTATAAATGTTAAGGGTCAGGTGCATTGTTTTAGGTGTCTTTAAAAAGTTGAAACTACAATATATAATTTATTGAGTATCTGTTGACAATGCCCAACTGAGTTCAAAGAGCCTTTAAGATATTTTCCCCACCTTACCTATTTGCTTTTGTCTTACTTTTAGCACCGCTGTTATGATACTCGCAACACATTAGGAAGTAGAAAAAAGGGGAGGAAGAAGGGTGGGCGGTTGATTTCATGCTCGTTCCCAGGTTTTTTGTTAATGTAGCCTAAAAATGGTAAAACACAGACCACCCAACAACCCAAAGCCCCAAAATATGAAATAAAGAAGACAGTATAAGTAATTGGGGATTTATCTGACTGAGGCTGTTATAACTTTAAACCAGGAGATGTTGGCAGAGAGTAACAAAATGTGAAGCTGTGGACACCACCTTTAAACAAATTTCGAAAAAAAAGAATTAAATTATTTTCCTTCATAATTTCTATAAATATGACACTACTTCAATAGCACGATTGTTGTTTTACCTGAACATTTTTTAATTTTCAAACGACTATTTTTCCTTTTGGAATATTTTATGAACTTACTGGTATTTTTATATATTTTTAAAAAAATGTGAAAAAATACAATAATCCCAGTTATTTGCCTTATCACCTAAACGTGCAAATTTGAAATCGCATTCTTACCGTTTCACAAGAAGAAATATTTTATAACATGATGATATTATGAAATTATTACTAACAATGATCAAAATTACACAACAATATATAATTTATTATTTATTATTATTATATTTATTATAATTTTTTTAGTGTTTTGATTTCACTTAAGCTTATTTGTGTGCTTTTACCTAATATTGCTTGTGCAAAAATGTAAACACAATGATGGTTCTCCTAATTTGCTATCACGAATAAAGTTGAGTTTTTTCACTGGATTTTCATTGAGGGACAGAATTATTTATTTGACCACTCCATGCCGCTGTATTGTTCAGTGCAAATGAAAACGAGTACTAAAAAGCACCAAAACAATGCAAACTACAGAGACTGAAAGTGACAAAACCGCACAAGTTTTCTTTATATATTTTGAGTAGTCTTTAGCGAGGTTTTAGGGTTTTTGGGGTATCCAGATGGGCAAGATGGTGGGAAGTATATACAGTATTAAGATATAAGTGTGGCTGATTTAAATTGTTGAAGATATACACATTAATGATATCCCAAGTAGTAAAGATTTATAAAGAAAAACTGTGTGATTACGGTATATGGATCACTTAACCGCTAGGGTCATAGGAACATTTTTTCCTGTGGTTTGCCTTGGCCAAGTAGAGCCTGGTGCCGACCATCCTCTCCCGGTCGATGATGGGGTTTTGTTTTAATTTGTTATGATTGCTGATTCAGGGCACCAGTGACTGCCCAATAGGCGCCAACAGCCCTGAGAGCTGATTGGTTCAGAGACTCCTTTTAAACTCGTCAGATTGCTGCGAACCTTTGCTCCCAGCTAGGCAAGCTCATTCCGTCCGACAATCTTTTGCTCTGTTTTCTCCTGCCTGATTACCTGTTGCCGACCTGTTTCTGCACCTGTTTTGGACCCGTTTCTGCCCTGATCGGCCATCCCGACATCCGACCTGTTTTGCCCCGTTTCCTGCCTGGTACCTGTTGCCGAACTCTTTTCTAAACTCGATACCGCCCTTGCTCTCCCGTCCCGGCTAGTGAGCAGTACCCCCGCAGTCTACGATTATCCTCGCTCAACACGGAAGTGCCACTTCCGCGTTCCAGCCCCCTGCTACCCGTGTCCGTCAATCCTTGGATCGTGGAAGCAAGCCCTGCTCTCCCTCTTTATCAATAAAACTGAGTAAAAAAACGCTACTGGTTCCTGTCTCTGTTTCTGGCTCGTGACATATTTTTTTAGTAATGCTGAGCACATCATTTTAGGAGTTGCATGTATGCACAGTTCTTACACAAAGATAATTTATATAACTTTTAAACACAGCATAATGTGGGTTAACAATTTCAATTATTTGACATCATGAGATGATTAAATATTGTTATTAAAAGTTGTTGTAGCGTTTACCAATATTATATGAGATAATAATGATCAACAATTCAATTTGGAACGTTTTTAAATGCTACAATATATTCTAAACAAACAGAATACGCTCCTCATTCTTCGCTAGTTTCAACAAGGAAATTATTGTGTTAACCGTCTCAGCAAGAAACCTGTCGGGCTGTATCTTGCATATTGTTTTTGGAACGAGGAAGAAAACATCAATTGTACAAATTATGCTCTTTACTGTCCCAAACGGTTGAAAGATGTCTGATGACTGATGAGTAGTTTGTTTTTCATAAAGTATTCGTGTTTCTGTAGTGCAATGGTTAGCACATTTTCCTAACATGCGAAAGCTCCCCAGTTCAAGACTGGTTGGAAATATATGTTGGCCTGGAGAGGGATGGGTTACCATCAGGCTTTACCTGCCCAAAACACACTGCAGGAAATGGTGGCCCTACGATCCTAACAGTTAAGAGATCCAACAAACCACCCATGCATTTGAATAGAAGTGTATACAGTTTTTACATGCAAAGTATTTGTGTCAAACCACAGGCATGCATACAAAGACATGCACGTAATAAATAACAAATGGCTAAACAAGAAAAGCCATATTGGTTCAGTCCAATCTCGGCCCAACATTTTACAGTTTATTAATGAATCCATATATGCACATTATAATTTAGCAGTCGCATACAATATATATCTGTGATGTCAAATATTCTGTCGTTTATTCATCGTTCACATTGGAAAAAGATGATTGAGTAGCTAACATGCTTGCATGATTAATATATTTATATATCATGCGCTTGAAAAAAAATGCTGTATGTTCCCCACTTTATTCAGTCTAAATGGTGACTTTAACAATTCAAACATTCAAATGCTAAGATGTCACCATCCAAGCAGTAGTTAGTTTTTATTGAAACCATGCAGTAGTTTTAACACACCGTGACTGCTCGTGTGCTAGATCAGTCACTCTAACCTCCACTTAACATGATTGATAGAGAAGAGAGGCCTCAGCATAGCCTGCTCTAAAAAGGTTGTGCCTGTGACTGTCTTGTGACCGCCTCTTTTGCCTGACATACTGTAAATACTCTTTCCAAGGGCCTCACCCGCTTTTAAAGCCAGCATTTATCCATCAATCAATCAAAATGTATTTGAATAGCACTTTTCAATTGCAACTCAAAGTGCTATATAAAAACATTCAATGTACAACGAGAAAATAAGCCCCTCTAAATCCCCTCCCACCCCATTATCGGTGGCCAACAACACTGTATGCCAAATACACAGACACACACAATGGTTGATTGAAACGAAAACACGATAAATGATAATTAAAAATAACAATCATTCCGGCGTTCTGAACCTTTAGGAAAGGACTCGATGACATCACTACAGCCCAGAAGACACTATTGTTAAAGGTGGAGTGTTTGTGGTGTCCTTAAACAGATAAAAATTAAATATTTTCTCTATTAAGTATGTGTTCACAATGCCCAACTGAGTTCAAAGAGCCTTTTTTTTTTTACCGTGCCTGCTTTTATGTTACTTATATCTTTGGCATTCCACCCTCTCAGCACATTAGGCTGGACGAGGGGAGGCGGCGTTGGAGAGTTATTTCACGTGCTTGCCGGTTGTTTTATTTTATTCAAGGATGAAAATGGTGAAATTTAAAAAAGGACTTTCAATTACAGTCCAAATGCACACACAACCCAAAAACGGATGAAAAAAGAAGATTTTATTCAAGCGCATCTAAGATCGACAGGTACGTGCTCGTGCCACAGAGACAGCTTGACAGAAGGGGTTGCAAGTCATTGCTCTCTGGAGGGTGAGCTTTTTTTCATGTGTTTATGGAAATGTGTGGAGTTGCCACAGTAGTGGATCACTTTAAAATTCCTCACCATTGTGCGGGTCCTTTTTGCCTGTCGTGTTTAGTTAATGTCATTTGACATGTCTGATTTTTTACAACCAGTCTATAAAATGTTAACAAAATACTACAACATAAATATTATGACCGAAATACTACAAAAATACAACTTTATTAGTACTACAAAATACTACAACAAAAATATTACAACTTAAATACTACAAAAACAACTCTAGAAATACTACAAAAATATTATAGATATACTCTACTATCAAAAATATATGACATAATTACTACAAAAATACTACAGAAACACTAAAAAGATACTGCTATTAAAATACCACAAAAATACAATTCCAAAAATACTATAAAACACTACAAAAATTGGACTGCAGAAATACTAAAAAATACTTTTAAAAAAATCAACAACAGTAATTCTACAAAACTAAATATCAAATTTAGTGCTTAGAAAAGCTACCTAGTATACCATTTTCCTAGAATTGTAAGTGTTTCTAAACCAGTTTGATGAAACTAATCTATTCATAGGTAAATATAGAAATTTGTATTAATCATACATTGCATACAGCTCACCTCGGTGGAGCTGACATTATTGTTAGCCATCTTGCTGCTAATCCAAAAAGGAAAAATACATAAGAAGTATGGTGCAGTTTGGTTATTTTTAATTCTCCGAAGTTTGTATTTTTTCTTTGTGTCTTGTAGCACTTGTTTTCAATTTAATTGAGGAACAGATAGTTCTCAAATGTTACACAGTGTGATTTAAAAAAGATTACATTTCAAGTTTAAACAACAACAAAAATCTTAACTTGAGATGAGTATTTTAGTCTACAGTTGCTTCATTTGAATCAAGTTTCTGTGTGTGAATAATCCACGCCAATGATTGCATTACATTTCCATTTTGACAAAAGTTTGTGTTTTGTAAGTAAATATAGAGTGAATGATAAAATCTACCTTTTCTTCATGTCCAAACGTTGGCATGTTTGTATTCAGAAAGCGCCATGCCGAACAGCATCAAGCATTGTGTGTTTTTAGCAGATTTACATTTATTTCGTTACATTTACTTGAGTATGTTTTGAAAGATTTTGTACTTCTGGTGGTATTTAGTGTTAATGAAATCTTTAAGCAACTTTCTGTCATAAGGTCCACCATCAGACTGATGAAGGTCATTGATCATTCAAAATTTTGGTCCTGGGTTTTGATGCTTTATTTGGATGTGTGGTCATTCTGTCATAGATCTTTCTTGATTCATTTTTTAAGAACACCCCTGTCATAGGGTTTCCCAATGGGCATATGAGGGGACAAACAAGAGGCCTTAAACTACTTAAAATGTGGCTCGGTTGTCTAGTGGCATGATTCTCGCTTAGTGTGCGAGAGGTCTCAGGTTCAACTCCTGAACGCGCCCGTCATTTGGTTCGTGTTGACAAAATCTTTAAGCAACCTTCTGTCATAAGGTCCGCCATCAGACAGATGATAGTCATAGATCATTCAAAATTTTGGTCTTGGGTTTTGATGTTTTTTTTGGATGTGTGTGGTCATTCTACCATAGAGCTTTCTTGATTCATTTTTAAAGAACCCCCTGTCATAGGGTTTCCCAATGGGCATATGAAGGGACAAACAAGGGGCCTTAAATTACTTAAAATGTGGCTCGTAGGTCTAGTGGCATGATTCTCGTATAGGGTGCGAGAGGTCTCAGGTTCAACTCCTGAACGAGCCCTTTATTTGGTTAGTGTTGACGAAATCTTTAAGCAACCTTCTGCCATAAGGTCCGCCATCAGACAGATGATGGTCATAGATCATTCAAAAGTTTGGTCTTGGGTTTTGATGCTTTATTTGGATGTGTGTGGTCATTCTGTCATAGATCTTTCCTGATTCATTTTTTGAGAACCCCCCTGTCAAAGGGTTTCCCAATGGGCATATGAAGGGACAAACAAGGGGCCTTAAACTATTTAAAATGTGGCTCGTAGGTCTAGTGGCATGATTCTTGCTTGGGTTGCGAGAGGTCTCAGGTTTAACTCCTGAACGAGCCCTTTATTTGGTTAGTGTTGACGAAATCTTTAAGCAACCTTCTGTCATAAGGTCCGCCATCAGACAGATGATAGTCATAGATCATTCAAAATTTTGGTCTTGGGTTTTGATGCTTTATTTGGATGTGTGTGGTCATTCTGCCATAGAGCTTTCTTGATTCATTTTTTAAGAACCCCCCTGTCATAGGGTTTCCAATGGGCATATGAGGGAACAAACAAGGGGCCTTAAACTCTTTAAAATGTGGCTCGTTGGTCTAGTGGTATGATTCTCGCTCAGGGTGTGAGAGGTCTCAGGTTCAACTCCTGAACGAGCCCGTTATTTGGTTAGTGTTGACGAAACCTTTAAGCAACCTTCTGTCATAAGGTCCGCCATCAGACAGATGAAGGCCATAGATCATTACAAATTTTGGTCTTGGGTTTTGATGTTTTTTTTTGGATGTGTGTGGTCATTCTGCCATAGAGCTTTTTTGATTCATTTTTTAAGAACCCTCCTGTCATAGGGTTTCC
This sequence comes from Urocampus carinirostris, assembly GCF_059441175.1. NCBI lineage: Eukaryota > Metazoa > Chordata > Actinopteri > Syngnathiformes > Syngnathidae > Urocampus > Urocampus carinirostris. The sequence goes on from NC_142350.1 coordinate 29,197,475, forward strand.
CAATGGGCATATGAGGGGACAAACAAGAGGCTTTAAACTTATTATATGTGGCTCGTTGGTCTGGTGGCATGATTCTTGCTTCGGGTGCGAGAGGTCTCAGGTTCAACTCCTGAATGCGCCCTTTATTTGGTTAGTATTGACGAAATCTTTAAGCAACCTTCAGTCATAAGGTCCGCCATCAGACAGATGATAGTCATAGATCATTCAAAAATTTGGTCTTGGGTTTTGATGCTTTATTTGGATGTGTGTGGTCATTCTGCCATTGAGCTTTCTTGATTCATTTTTTAAGAACCCCCCTGTCGTAGGGTTTCCCAATGGGCATATGAGGGGACAAACAAGAGGCCTTAAACTACTTGAAATGTGGCTCGGTTGTCTAGTGACATGATTCGTGCTTCGGGCGCAAGAGGTCTTAGGTTCAACTCCTGAACGAGCCTGTTATTTGGTTAGTGTTGACGAAATCTTTAAGCAACCTTCTGTCATAAGGTCCGCCATCAGACAGATGATAGTCATAGATCATTCAAAATTTTGGTCTTGGGTTTTGATGTTTTTTTTGGATGTGTGTGGTCATTCTGCCATAGAGCTTTTTTGATTCATTTTTTAAGAACCCTCCTGTCATAGGGTTTCCCAATGGGCATATGAGGGGACAAACAAGAGGCTTTAAACTTATTATATGTGGCTCGTTGGTCTAGTGGCATGATTCTTGCTTCGGGTGCGAGAGGTCTCAGTTTCAACTCCTGAACGAGCCCTTTCTTTTGGTTAGTATTGACGAAATCTTTAAGCAACCTTCTGTCATAAGGTCCGCCATCAGACAGATGATAGTCATAGATCATTACAAATTTTGGTCTTGGGTTTTGATGCTTTATTTGGATGTGTGTGGTCATTTTGCCATAGAGCTTTCTTGATTCATTTTTAAAGAACCCCCCTGTCATAGGGTTTCCCAATGGGCATATGAGGGGACAATCAAGGGGCCTTAAACTTTTTCAAATGTGGCTCGTTGGTCTAGTGGCATGATTCTCGCTTAGTGTGCGAGAGGTCTCAGGTTCAACTCCTGAACGCGCCTGTCATTTGGTTCGTGTTGACGAAATCTTTAAGCAACCTTCTGTCATAAGGTCCGCCATCAGACAGATGATAGTCATAGATCATTCAAAAATTTGGTCTTGGGTTTTGATGCTTTATTTGGATGTGTGTGGTCATTCTGCCATTGAGCTTTCTTGATTCATTTTTTAAGAACCCCCCTGTCGTAGGGTTTCCCAATGGGCATATGAGGGGACAAACAAGAGGCCTTAATCTACTTAAAATGTGGCTCGGTTGTCTAGTGACATGATTCGTGCTTCGGGTGCAAGAGGTCTCAGGTTCAACTCCTGAACGAGCCTGTTATTTGGTTAGTGTTGACGAAATCTTTAAGCAACCTTCTGTCATAAGGTCCGCCATCAGACAGATGATAGTCATAGATCATTCAAAATTTTGGTCTTGGGTTTTGATGGTTTTTTTGGATGTGTGTGGTCATTCTGCCATAGAGCTTTTTTGATTCATTTTTTAAGAACCCTCCTGTCATAGGGTTTCCCAATGGGCATATGAGGGGAAAAACAAGAGGCTTTAAACTTATTATATGTGGCTCGTTGGTCTAGTGGCATGATTCTTTGCCTCGGGTGCGAGAGGTCTCAGGTTCAACTCCTGAACGAGCCCTTTCTTTTGGTTAGTATTGACGAAATCTTTAAGCAACCTTCTGTCATAAGGTCCGCCATCAGACAGATGATAGTCATAGATCATTACAAATTTTGGTCTTGGGTTTTGATGCTTTATTTGGATGTGTGTGGTCATTCTGCCATAGAGCTTTCTTGATTCATTTTTAAAGAACCCCCCTTTCATAGGGTTTCCCAATGGGCATATGAGGGGACAATCAAGGGGCCTTAAACTTTTTAAAATGTGGCTCGTTGGTCTAGTGGCATGATTCTCGCTTAGGGTGCGAGAGGTCTCAGGTTCAACTCCTGAACGAGCCCTTTATTTGGTTAGTGTTGACGAAATCTTTAAGCAACCTTCTGTCATAAGGTCCGCCATCAGACAGATGATAGTCATAGATCATTCAAAATTTTGGTCTTGGGTTTTGATGGTTTTTTTGGATGTGTGTGGTCATTCTGCCATAGAGCTTTTTTGATTCATTTTTTAAGAACCCTCCTGTCATAGGGTTTCCCAATGGGCATATGAGGGGAAAAACAAGAGGCTTTAAACTTATTATATGTGGCTCGTTGGTCTAGTGGCATGATTCTTTGCCTCGGGTGCGAGAGGTCTCAGGTTCAACTCCTGAACGAGCCCTTTCTTTTGGTTAGTATTGACGAAATCTTTAAGCAACCTTCTGTCATAAGGTCCGCCATCAGACAGATGATAGTCATAGATCATTACAAATTTTGGTCTTGGGTTTTGATGCTTTATTTGGATGTGTGTGGTCATTCTGCCATAGAGCTTTCTTGATTCATTTTTAAAGAACCCCCCTTTCATAGGGTTTCCCAATGGGCATATGAGGGGACAATCAAGGGGCCTTAAACTTTTTAAAATGTGGCTCGTTGGTCTAGTGGCATGATTCTCGCTTAGGGTGCGAGAGGTCTCAGGTTCAACTCCTGAACGAGCCCTTTATTTGGTTAGTGTTGACGAAATCTTTAAGCAACCTTCTGTCATAAGGTCCGCCATCAGACAGATGATAGTCATAGATCATTCAAAATTTTGGTCTTGGGTTTTGATGTTTTTTTTGGATGTGTGTGGTCATTCTGCCATAGAGCTTTTTTGATTCATTTTTTAAGAACCCTCCTGTCATAGGGTTTCCCAATGGGCATATGAGGGGACAAACAAGAGGCTTTAAACTTATTATATGTGGCTCGTTGGTCTAGTGGCATGATTCTTGCTTCGGGTGCGAGAGGTCTCAGTTTCAACTCCTGAACGAGCCCTTTCTTTTGGTTAGTATTGACGAAATCTTTAAGCAACCTTCTGTCATAAGGTCCGCCATCAGACAGATGATAGTCATAGATCATTTGAAATTTTGGTCTTGGGTTTTGATGCTTTATTTGGATGTGTGTGGTCATTTTGCCATAGAGCTTTCTTGATTCATTTTTAAAGAACCCCCCTGTCATAGGGTTTCCCAATGGGCATATGAGGGGACAATCAAGGGGCCTTAAACATTTTAAAATGTGGCTCGTTGGTCTAGTGGCATGATTCTCGCTTAGGGTGCGAGAGGTCTCAGGTTCAACTCCTGAACGCGCCCGTTATTTGGTTCGTGTTGACGAAATCTTTAAGCAACCTTCTGTCATAAGGTCCGCCATCAGACAGATGATAGTCATAGATCATTCAAAATTTTGGTCTTGGGTTTTGATGCTTTATTTGGATGTGTGTGGTCATTTTGCCATAGAGCTTTCTTGATTCATTTTTAAAGAACCCCCCTGTCATAGGGTTTCCCAATGGGCATATGAGGGGACAAACAAGGGGCCTTAAACTTTTTAAAAGATGGCTCGTTGGTCTAGTGGCATGATTCTTGCTTAGGATGCGCGAGGTCTCAGGTTTAACTCCTGAATGAGCCCGTTTTTTGGTTAGTGTTGACGAAATCTTTAAGCAACCTTCTGCCATAAGGTCCGCCATCAGACAGATGATGGTCATAGATCATTCAAAAGTTTGGTCTTGGGTTTTGATGCTTTATTTGGATGTGTGTGGTCATTCTGTCATAGATCTTTCTTGATTCATTTTTTGAGAACCCCCCTGTCAAAGGGTTTCCCAATGGGCATATGAAGGGACAAACAAGGGCCGTTTCACTACTTAAAATGTGGCTCGTATGTCTAGTGGCATGATTCTTGCTTGGGTTGCGAGAGGTCTCAGGTTCAACTCCTGAACGAGCCCGTCATTTGGTTAGTGTTGACGAAATCTTTAAGCAACCTTCTGTCATAAGGTCGGCCATCAGACAGATGATAGTCATAGATCATTCAAAATTTTGGTCTTGGGTTTTGATGCTTTATTTGGATGTGTGTGGTCATTCTGCCATAGAGCTTTCTTGATTCATTTTTAAGAACCCCCGGTCATAGGGTTTCCCAATGGGCATATGAGGGGACAAATAAGGGGCCTTAAACTTCTTAAAATGTGGCTTGTTGGTCTAGTTGCATGATTCTCGCTTAGGGTGTGAGAGGTCTCAGGTTCAACTCCTGAACGAACCCTTTATTTGGTTAGTGTTGATGAAATCTTTAAGCAAACTTCTGTCATAAGGTTCACCATCAGACAGATGAAGGCCATAGATCATTACAAATTTTGGTCTTGGGTTTTGATGCTTTATTTGGATGTGTGTGGTCATTCTGTCACAGATCTTCCTTGATTCATTTTTTGAGAACCCCCAGGTCATAGGGTTTCCCAATGGGCATATGAAGGGACAAACAAGAGGCCTTAAACTACTTAAAGCGTGGCTTGTTGGTCTAGTGGCATGATTCTTGCTTCGGGTGCGAGAGGTCTCAGGTTCAACTCCTGAACGAGCTTGTTAATTGGATAGTGTTGACGAAATCTTTAAGCAACCTTCTGTCATAAGGTCCGCCATCAGACAGATGATAGTCACAGATCATTCAAAATTTTGGTCTTGGGTTTTGATGCTTTATTTGGATGTGTGTGGTCATTTTGTCATAGATCTTCCTTGATTCATTTTTTGAGAACCCCCAGGTCATAGGGTTTCCCAATGGGCATATGAAGGGACAAACAAGAGGCCTTAAACTACTTAAAATTTGGCTCGGTTGTCTAGTGGCATGATTCTTGCTTCGGGTGCGAGAGGTCTCAGGTTCAACTCCTGAACGAGCCTGTTATTTGGTTAGTGTTGACGAAATCTTTAAGCAACCTTCTGTCATAAGGTCCGCCATCAGACAGATGATAGTCATAGATCATTCAAAATTTTGGTCTTGGGTTTTGATGCTTTATTTGGATGTGTGTGGTCATTCTGCCATAGAGCTTTCTTGATTCATTTTTTTAAGAACCCCCCTGTCATAGGGTTTCCAATGGGCATATGAGGAAACAAACAAGGGGCCTTAAACTCTTTAAAATGTGGCTTGTTGGTCTAGTGGTATGATTCTCGCTCAGGGTGTGAGAGGTCTCAGGTTCAACTCCTGAACGAGCCCGTTATTTGGTTAGTGTTGACGAAACCTTTAAGCAACCTTCTGTCATAAGGTCCGCCATCAGACAGATGAAGGCCATAGATCATTACAAATTTTGGTCTTGGGTTTTGATGTTTTTTTTGGATGTGTGTGGTCATTCTGCCATAGAGCTTTTTTGATTCATTTTTTAAGAACCCTCCTGTCATAGGGTTTCCCAATGGGCATATGAGGGGACAAACAAGAGGCCTTAAACTTCTTAAAGTGTGGCTTGTTGGTCTAGTGGCATGATTCTCGCTCAGGGTGCGAGAGGTCGCAGGTTTAACTCCTGAATGAGCTCTTTGTTCAGTTAATGTTGATGAATTCTTTCAGCAACCATCCGAGTACAAGAGCAACTTGCTTCCTGCGTCCAGCGAACACCGGATCGTGGGCGCAGCCCTTTCTCTTTCCTCCAATAAAACTTGTGAGAAACGTAACACAATTGGGTCCTGTTTCTTTTCTGGTCCTGACATAAATAATACGTATTTTCAGGTACTTAGTACTTGAAGAGTTTTATCACCAAGTACTTTTTATTTTTACTCAAATAATTTTTTGAATGACTACTTTTTTACATCAACTCGAGTGATATATTCTGAAGTAACAGTACTTTTACTTTTTTTATTTTTGGCTACTCTACCCACCCTTGGTTTTTGGAGACAAAACTAAAAGAAACAAAACACAGTATTGTGTTTTAAAGATGTAGGGTTTATTTCATCAAGTGCACTCAAAGGGTTGACTTGTCCAACCAGTCTGGCAGCATAAAGGCTTGTCTATTTTTATCGGAAAGAGAAAACCTGAGAAGGCACACCTCAGGGAAGACTTCAAGTTGTTTGTCATCGTTTTTTAATTTTATTTTTGCATATTCAATTCAATGAACCCAACATGTTAAATTGGCATGTTTTGGAGGAGGTACCGGGCTATAATTATCTCAAGTGCTTACAGAGTACCTGCATGGCCGGACAAAGGGTGATGGCAATTCCGTCTCTTTTTAGAGAACTGGCTCTTTCAGCTCGGTAAGCGTTTTTTTCCTGTCTTTAATTTTATATTATCAACAATCATGAAACCTTATACGCCAAATTCATTAATTTTGAATATGAATTGTACTATTATTATTTATCTAGGCCTTATGGTTTCAATATACAGGGACTTTTTACCTAATTTAAACTTTGAAATTGTTCATCCTGAACGAACAACACAGAGACGATGCCAATCTTATTGACTAGTCATAACAGTGAGAGAGTGAATGAGAGAGGCAAAGAAAGAGAGATAAAAAGAGACATAATGCAAGAGAGAAAGAAGAAGAAGAAGAATTTACTTTTATTGTCATTCTTTGTAACAATGCACACAGAACGAAATGTCGATACAACTGACCCATACAGTTAGACTGTAGCGAGCCGATGCAGCCGCAGCCTAACAGGGCACAGTCATTTTAGTCATTAGGTGAGCAAACCCCCCAATTCCAACCCTTAATGCTGAGCGCCAAGCAGGGAGGCAATGAGTATCAAAGTTGTAAGTCTTGGGTATGACTCGGCCGAGGCTTGATCCAGCGACCTCCCAGTCTCAGAGCGGGCAATCTACCATCTAGGCTACAGAGCTGGTATAAGATAGAGGATAGGAAATAGAAAAGAGGGAGAGGAAGGGAAAGAAAGAAAAGGATAAATGGATAGGAAAAAGAGATATAGCAAGGGAGAAAGATAGAAAGAGAAAGAGTTAAATTTAAAAATATAGAAAGGCAGGTAGAGCAAGCGAGAGAAAGATATTGAAAGAAAAAGACATAGTAAGAAAGAAAGAAAAACGACAGTGAGAAAGAGAGAAAAAGTAAGAGAGAGTTTAGGAGACGAATAGAGCGATAGAGAAATGGAAAGAGAGAGACAAAGCGAGGGAGGTGGAGAGAAATAGAGGTATAGAAAGAGATAAAAAGACATAGAGAGAGGGAAAGAGCAAAAGAGAAAGATAGAAGGAGAAAGCGAAAAATACAAAGAGAGACAGAGAAAAGAGGGAGAGAAAGTGAGAGAGAAAACGAGTGTGAGAGAGCAAGAAAACGGTGAGGGGAGTGGCAGATAGAAAACAGATAGAAAAAAGCGAGTGAAGTAGTAGGATAAAGTAAGAGAGAGAGAAAGAGAGAGAGGAAAAGAGGTAGCTGGCTTCTTTTTGATGGGGAGCCAGCGCTCATTCTTAACTTCAAAGAGACGGTTTAGTGTATAACTCCAACTCGTTTCCGAAAGACCCACCACTAATAAGAAAGGGGAAGGAAAAAGGTAAAGTGGATGTGGAGGAGGCGGAGAGAGGAAAAGGAGGAGAAGGAGGAGGAGCCCCCCCCCCACTAAGAGCATTAACTGTCGAGTGTTCTGGCGGTGACAGGGCTGTCAGGGTCAGATGGCTGCTCAACCAGATTACAGCAGCTCATCGTAGATCGACTCTACTCCACAAGCGTCTAGCCGAGCTTGCACCTTCCCACCGCGGCACCCTTCACTCCTATCGTCGAACAGGAAGAAGCGGCGGCTGCGGCGGCGGCGATCTACAGGTGGTCGCGCGAGATCGACAAGACGAGCGACCGGAAAACCTCTAAAAAGCACGCTCATTTGGACTCTCCACGAGAGATGAGGCGAATCATCTAAAGCGGTGAGGAGACTCCGGAGAATTCTTTCTTGTCGTCGCCCAACTCCCGTCGAGATGCACGTTAACTTCGCAGATTGTTGCCAACACCTCCAAGCTAGTGCGTCACCAGAACGGCTTATATACGTGCGGATATAAATATTGGACAGCTGTGTGTATTCGGTGTCCGAAGGGTGTTACTACTACGTACTAGATTCATTATTCAGCGTAGTACGTGTAATCGCAGCTTTCAGTTTGTGGAGATTGAAGGAAACGATCTTTCTGATCAAGCTTAAATGACGTGCGCAAGCAAGGTGCTCACTACCGGGATTGGGAGGGTTCCTTTCATAATCTACTACGATACAGTTCCCAGTTACCTGTTGAAACTGTAATCAGTAATGTAATCCGAAGACTTTAGTATTCAGTGTTGGTGACTTTACTTCAAAAAGTAATTCGTTATAGTCACTAACTACTTCTTCCCCCAAAAACTGAGTAAGTAACTTAATTTCTATGAAGTAAAATTAACTAGTTATCAGGGAAAGTAACTATTTCCGTTACTTTAAAAATAAATTGGTGTATGTGAGAGAATTTGAGCTGTATGTCAGTTAAATAGAGAAGATCACAGGTAAGTGTGTTATAGAAAGTGTTGGGCAATTTACTTAAAAAAAAAAGGAAATTAGTCATAGTTCCTCACTAATTCTAACACAAAGTAGCCAGGGTTGGGTAGGGTTACTTTAACTTGTTTACTTTCATTTACTTTTGGATTACTCCAATACCAAATATGCTAATAAAAGACAAAAGAAACTAAATATGAATAAAATTATGACTCACAACACGTGGTAAGCTTTCTCTCCTTGCTTTGATCTCTTTGATCTCCGGCAAAACTAACATAAATGCGACAGAAACAAAATGAAAATAAATACAAACAGCTTGCCAACATCATTTTTGCCGTTCCATGTATTCCGTTACTCCCCAAGCCTGCACAAAATTTAGTAATTTTAAGTAATAGTAGTAATTGAAAGTAATCAAGTTAAAGTAACCCTACCCAACCCTGAAAGTAACTGAGTTAGTAACTGAATTACACTATAGTCAAAGTGAATAGTTAACAGGGAAAGTAATTATTTCCATTACTTAAAAAAGACGGCGTTGAAAATCAATGAATTTTCTGAACAGTATTCGAGTCAGTTGAATAGAGCAGTGTTTTTCTACCTTTTTGAACCAAGGTACACTTTTATTTATAAAAAAAGTTCCGAGGCACACCGTCCGTCGCAAATGTTTGAAAATGAAATCATGTCAAATATTTCACTGTACTACATCATAAGCAAATAATTAGTATATAAAAAGAAGAAAATAATACTTAAAACAAAAAAGAATGATGTGCTTTATTTATGTTTTTGTTTTTTACAGTGCAATCTTAAACCGCTTTGTCTAACAAATTAAGTTATTAAATGTACTGTGCTACCTCATGAGCAGATGATTAGTATATTAAAAGTATTTAAAAATCGACTGCTGCCTACTATTCCTCGTCTAAAGAAAGCAAAAATACTGAACAATGGCCTGATTTTTTGCAAAGATAAAATTGGGCAAATTCCAGCGGCACACTAGACAAAGTTAAAATGACAGTGGTTGAAAAACACTGGAATAGAGAAGACCAGACAGGTAGTTGTGTTATAGAACCTTATAATATTGATTGCTACTCGGCCGCAATTGATCTCTCCTACACTTGAAGTGCAACAAATATAATCAGTAAACAATATTATAAAATAACCATCAGTAATAAACAATAAATTAAATGGAAACAAATGAAAAAAATGGTAAGTGGTCTGCATTTATGTCATGCTTTTCAAGTCAATACCTTTCAAAGCGCTTTACAATGTGCTTCACACTCACCCATTCACACACACACTCACACACCGATAGTGGCGACAGCCATGCCAGGTGCTTACCTGCTTATCGGGAGAATTTGGGGTTCAGTGTCTTGCCCGGGGAACACTTTGACATTTTATTTGAAGGAGCCCGGGAATGGAACCTGCAACCTCTCATCCCAAGACAAGAACTCTAAGAAACAAAAGAAAAAAATACAATAGCAAAGGGAAATAAAGAGCGATAAGAGAAGGACAAAGAAGACATTTTATATTTTTACATAAACACATTATCACTGAAAAACTCAGAACATATAAGGAACATATTTATCAATCTACAAAAAGAGATCGACAACTACAAAACAATTGTTCACTTGTTTCATATTCAACAGATTTAAAGTCAACAACACAGAATCCCTGAAGAAAAATGCTTATTGAACAATCACAAAAGAAATAAGGCGTCTCGGAGGGAACCAGCTGTTGATTGCTGGGAAACCGGCTCCCTTTGTTCACTTCCAAGAGCCGGCTCATAGAGATGTTTTGTTTGCGAATGACTCGAGTTGGTTGCCTCACCATTGAGAACAGGTCTGTCAAATATAAGGCTCACATTTTTCGCGACACAGCCTTCATTCGCCTTTTCTTTCGGTGAAATGGTTAAAAATTGTGACGTAAACAACTCTGAAGAGAGCGCAAAACCGCTCCGCTTTAACGGCGTCAGGTGTACCAAGGGTGGCATGCCGCGTTCTGCAGACCCTCAGTAACAGTAGCGGCGTTGTTATGGCGGAAAAAACGTTTGCCCTGTAACTGAAAAAAAAGTTAGAACGGTTACATAATGGTTTTATTTGTAACAGCATTATTCCCAGCACTGTTAACATTGCAGTAATATAACTCGATTACTTTCGATTACTTTTGGATTACTCCAGTACCCAATATGCTAAAAAAGGACAAATTAAACATAATATAAATAGAATTACAAAAATTAGTTTCAGATACAGTAGAGGAACAATGACGCCTTGCAAAAGGAAGGGGAGCAAACCAAGATCAGGTAGTTGCTTGTAGTTCAACAAAAATGGGGCCTACATTTTAACCACATTGTATACTTACCAACTACTTACTTATATAACTATAAATTGCAGTTGTATTTATAGTGAGGTTCAACTTTTGTATATTTTTCCTTCCTAATTATTATTTTTTTGGCTGGCGCGATTTAGAATCCGGAGCAATTTGTAGTCTGAAAAACTCAGTGCCTTGTGACTTTTTATTTAATTAATTAATTATACTAATTATTTAATTATTTTTTTATTGCACATCCTTTCATTGCACTATTGTTACAAAGTTTTTAATTGCATTATTATTATAACTTAGGCCAGTTTTCTAAGCACTATGTTGTATTTTTATTTTATTTTTTTCCTATTTATCCTGATACAGTGGTATTCATAAATTGAATTGGTCCCAGCAGTGACGTTGTATAATGAAACAGTTGTAAATAGAAACATGTTTTCCAATAAAATTAATGGAAACAGGATTAATCCGTTCTATGGTTATCAAATGCAACCAAACCCCCATTAAATCAACTGAACTGTAACTGCCCTGGAGGTACACTGATATTCAGTCAATGTTCATGAATCTACCGTATATTCTGGACTATAAATCGCAGTTTTTTCATAGTTTGGCCAGGGATGCAACATAGACTCCAGTGCGAGTTGTATGTTTTCTTTCATTCGTAATCATGGATTGTTTGGCTGGTGCAATTTATAATCCGGAGCGATTTATAATCCGGAAAATATGGTAAGTGCAAAATCCAAGAAGAAGAGAATCAAACATATTTACTAAATGTCACGCATCACTAGCACAACTGAGCTGCCGTCACAAAACTGCAGGCTCACACCAATTCAACAAAGTAAGTGCTACATTGAAGAAGAAATCAAATACAGACAAAAAGACAGTGAAACACAGTGTATGAGTTGGCCGTCTGTACAATTTGCGCAACAGATAGGGAAATTGCTAGCCCCTGCCACGACATCTCTCTCTCTCTTTTCTCAAGTGCTATATAGTTTCAAATAAAATTGTAATCCTGCAAAGTAATTCTTTTTTTGAATAAATGTAACTGTAGTTTGATTGTCTTTTTTTCTATAAGTGTAGCAGAATACGTTTATATTTTTTGCATCCTAATTACGTAACGCAGTTACATGTATTCCCTTAATCGCCAACCCTGCTCACTACCTTTAAAGCAGTGTTTCTATACCTTTTTATTAATTAACCTGGAGAAACGGCATCCTTCGAAAATGTTCAAAATTAATTCTCTGAACCAGTTTCATGTCTTTTTTAAAAAGCTTAAATGATTATGTTGCCAAAATTGGAGGTATAAAGTTTTTCTTATGTTTGTGTTTTCTTGCTCAGGAAGTAAAACAGGTTATCCGTTATTGTTTTAATTTTGCTTTAATTGTGGATTTTACTACGTGTTTATTCTGTTTTACTAAATATTTATCTTGTTTTACAAGAACAATAAATACTTAAAATGTGCCGGACTTATCTGCCAGTGGAACAATAATCCTTTGACTTTATTTCCTTTTTTTTGGGAGAGTAAGAAAAATGATTAAAATCATCAAAATACGGTGAGGTTGAAAGGTAATATTTAGTGCCTCCTAGTAGTACAAATAACTTTCATTTAGATAAATCAACAACATTGATTTGAATACTAAGCGAAAATACATGAAGTTTCATACCGATGTTAATTTTTATTTTATAAAATCTTTTACAAAGTGCAATCCCACTTAGGTTGCCGCCATGTTTGCCCGGCCAAATGCCGCCACGCATCCAGCCGTCAAATATTACACACTGGGGTTTTAAGGCTCCCCAGTTCATGATAAAATACCCAAAGGTCTCAGTTGGTTCATCAAAACATGTCTAAAGCCATCAGGTTCGTGGAGTTTGAAGAAAATAATATTCAATATGTAATACAAAGGAAAAATTGGGAGTAAACTGTAAACGGGAAAAAAAAGACTCGGGAACATATACCTCGCCTGGCATTTAGCACTTTTCCAGTAGTGTGACTTTGGACAGGTGCTGCACAAGGATACACCTCTTGGACGTGTTAACTGGATGTCGCTTGTATGGCAAGTACAACACTAAAACAGGATTGGAGTTACAGGCAGACTGCCTCATATCCTGCCGGATAGTAATAGCAATTTACGGCAAATTAGTGAAATATTCGTGCCCGGCATGACTTAGATAAGAGAAACATCGATTTTGTAGTCCTGTTGTAGTAGTCTTTTAAATCCTCTATTAGTGTCTTTGTCCACGATGTCAGAACAGTCTTTGACGCAGGGAATTATGCCCTCACAATCTTAGGAAAGAGACCAAGTCAGGCCAGTGCCTCTTAACATGGGTCTACAGGAGCGAAAGAATCAAGTCAAGTCATTTTTATTTGTATAGCCCTTAATCACAAAGAGTCTCAAAGGGCTGCACAGGTTATTGCAAACCACAGACTATTATTACAGACTATTTTTACACCATCCCCCAGTCTAAAACCTACATGAGGGCAAGGAAAAACTCAAAAACCTCAACATGAGGAAAATGAAGAAACTTTGAGAAGGGACCGCGCATGAGGTAATCCCTCTTCTAGGATGACCAGACTGCAATGGATGTTGCAATAACAAATAATACACATGTATTGTCAACACAAAAGATAGGTTATTCATATGCTATAGAGTAGAAGTGTGTTTTAAGCTTAGATTTAAACATTTCCACTGAGGTTGCAGATCGGTTCTCAGGGGGAAGAGCATTCCACGGCACCGGATGGAGAACGCTCTCGAACCTGCGGAAATCTTCTTGGCTCTTGGAATCACTAGTAGACCAGCGCTTTCAGAACGAAGGCTGAGGACCGGAACATAGGGGGAAATTAAATCTGAAAGATATGAGGGAGCAAGTCTATGCATGATTTTGTATAATACCAACAGAACCTTAAAATCACATCTTAAGCTAACAGGGAGCCAATGCAGGTTAGCTAAAACCGGGGTAATGTGATCAAACTCTTTTGTCCTAGTTAAAAGCCTCGCTGCAGCATTTTGTATGAGCTGAAGGCTCTTGATTTCGGACTTCGGGAGACCGGAGAGTAGTAGTGAAGCAAGACATCCAGGAAGTTAGACAGTGGATTTGAACACTTGATCCCATTTCCCATTGGCTGTAAAAGCCGGCATTATCCTTCTATGATAGGCCGTTTGAGAAACCCAGGAACCCGTGGCACGCAAGCTAAATATGGCTCCTTAATTGAGTAAATATGGCTTGGTGATGAAATTATTCCGATGCAAATCTCAATTATAGCGTTGCAATTTTGATGAGCGCTAAATCGAGTCGCGTGCGCGCATAGCCGATCAAGCGCTAAAAGTGTGAATAGTTGGGTCCGGTTTATAAAGAGCATTCTCCCTAATACAATTTACAGTAATGCAATGTTTTTCCATTGTTATTTTCATTGATATATTTTTCGCAACAGTCTTGCTGGGAAGTGGGATTTTTCTGATTTGTTCGGCTCAATAAAGATAGGAAAACACTGAGTTTGGCAACCCACCATGTCTCTGTGTGGTAATGCTGTGATCCATTTTTAACTTCTCTGGGTCTTGACCCAGCTTATGACAGGAAAAAGAAACAGAGCGAGTGCAGCCACACGATTTGCTTGTTTTGGTTTTGCCAAGTCTTGTCTAAAATAATATTAGTTTTAGGGTTCTACCAAGGTTTGGGCCCTTCTTGTACTTTTTTATTCTATTAGTTAAAGGTGGGGTGTGTCATTTGAAGTGTCCTTAAAAAGTTGAAGGTATAATATTTTCTCTATTAAGTAGGTGTTAACTATGTCCACCTGAGTTCAAAAAGCCGCCGCTCTTATCCGAGCTGTGTGTGTCGAGTGATTTCATGTTGTGCTCGCGGTTTGCTGTTAGTGTAGCGTGAAAATGGTGAAAGTAAGAAAAGGACTGTTTCAAATACCGCCCAAATGCCAACTCCAACCCCCCAAAAAAGTTGAAAAATAACAGTTTATTTGAGCATGTTTAAGAAATTGACTCGCCTCACACACAGATTATTGACAGAGGCTGCAATGATGATTTAAGCTAGAAGATGGCGTCAGCAAGTAGAACATTTTCAAGTTCCGGACAACACCTTTAATCATGATGGATAAGATTGGTGGATTTGAGTCCTCAAAATCAAAATGTTTGTAACATATTTTGTTAACAAAAATGGATAAATACAGTATATAAAGAAGACAAAAGTGTTATTTTTATTTTATTTTATATTTAACAACACAGTTCAACATTGTATGCCATGAGATTAGACATGGCACTCCATAGTAATTACTTGCTTGGTTGGATCCCTTAACCATTAGGGTCGTAGGGGCACCAATTCCTGTGGTGTGTCTCAGGCAAGTACAGCCTGGTGGTGCCCATCCCTCTCCAGGCCAACACATGTTTCCACCCAGTCTAGAACCAGGGACCTTTCGCGTGTTGGGCGAATGTGCTTACCACTGCGGAAACATAAGAGAAAAATAAGGTCAAAATGTGTCCGGATAAATCGGCAAAAATATTAACAACTGCTTAGAGAGTTCTAATAATAGTATATGTGTCAAGGTTGCCATGGCTCCCAATTGGCCCCGCCCGTGTGGCGCCAGCTGCGGCTCATTAATAGATTGTCTTTCCGTCTTTTTGAGCTCAGTGCGCTCTCTCTTACTTTGTCAGTCCGTCAACGAACTTCTGCCCCACAAGACATGTGTTTCGACTCGGTCCTGTTCCTGTTGGTATTTTCCTGCCTGTTATTGTTCCCGTTTATTTTGTCCTGTTTAATTTCGGTTTCCAGTTTTGTTTCCATCTAGTTTTGTCCTATTTATTATTTTCTTTAGTTTTCATTCCCATCTAGTTTCTCCTGTTTATTTTCGATGTCCTGATTCGTTATCTATCTTGTCTGTCCCTTCCTGTCCGGTATCGACCTCATCTGTCCGGTATCAACTCTGGCAATTGGAATCGATCTCGTCGGTCTCTGGTTTCCTGTCTTTCCACGCCAGACCGGCTGCCTAATGTGCATGACTCCCCATTTCCCTTAAAATAAAAGGCTTGTGTGAGGACGTCACGCGTTTGGGTCCTGATCCTGTTCTGGTTCATGTCACTATGTGTGACTCCTTCTGAACAGAACAGAGTAAGCTTTCTACATTTGCAGAACATTTTGGTCATTTAAAGTATTACTTTTTCTATTTACATTATTTTAACTTGTTTTTACAATTAATTAGAACAAATAATATTTACATTGAGTAGATTTATCTGGCATATTGCAGATGGTTTTGCACATTTTGAATATATCTCATCTCATCTCATTAGCTGCACCACTTATCCTCAGTAGGGTCGCGGGGGTTTTGAATATATATTTATTTTTATTTTTGGTCAAAAAATATACATAAAATGAAAAAATAAACAAGAAAATTATGATTAGGGTTGCATAACACTTTAATTCAAATATATAATACTTATAATGAGCTAAATTATTTGCCATATACCACTTAAAACAATGTGGCATATTTTATGTATTATTCTTCCTGATTTATTGTGAAAAAAAGTTAAAAAATGTAGAATAGACAAAAGAAAAATGTACTTAGAATGAGCAAGTGTTTCTTGTTTCATTCTTTACTGTTCTGCAGCAAATTTAAAGGCGGTCAAATGTTTGTGAATTGTAAACAAAACATTCCAGACGCCTAATCCAACTCACATG
Organism: Urocampus carinirostris; assembly: GCF_059441175.1. Classification (NCBI taxonomy): domain Eukaryota; kingdom Metazoa; phylum Chordata; class Actinopteri; order Syngnathiformes; family Syngnathidae; genus Urocampus; species Urocampus carinirostris. Next base: position 29,213,814 of record NC_142350.1, read on the forward strand.
TTTTTCAATTAATGCATCTTTAATGAGTTGCTACCAAAATTGAGAATTGTTTTTTGATATTTTATTTTATTAGTGACTGTTACACTTCCCATGACAAGCCCTGTGGGCCTAACATACTATGTTACAAAATAATCTGCAAGCCGTCGCAGGATAATGACTATTCATAGAACGTCAACAACCGAGAATAGACAACGGTGTTGTTGAACGGTCAGTGAGTGAATAATTTGCCATGTGACAGGGTGCTTGGGCGCTCTTGTGTATTTGTGTGTGTGTTGCCAAAGGTAAAGAGGTGACCACAGATTACCCAGATTACCCTCTTGTCTTTCCCTGGTTGATTTTCTTTGCACACGTGAGTCCAAATAGGGATTTCGAGTCAAACTCCCACACTTTAACCAATCGTGTTGTGTAAAAGTCCTTTTTAAATGAATATGTCTAGTGTGAGTGTAGCCTTCAGTGTAAGGGTGGTTACTGAAAAAAAAAAAAAAAGGAATTAGTTACAGTTACTAGTTACTTCTTTAAAAAAGTAATTGTGTTACACCAACAACGGACTCCTGTGCTGGTCATTGTAATTTTCTAGTAAAATGTTATTGTTTTCTGTGGTTGACTGAGCCTAAGTAACCCTACTTCCAATGATTTACCCAGTGATAACATATCAAATAACTGATTTTCCTTTCGAGGTAGTTTAATGTGACCTGTTTACGCCCATACCCCCCTGAGAAAGCCCGATCTTGGAAAGCTAAGCCGGTCAAGGCCTGGTCAGTACTTGGATGGGAGACAGCCTTGGAATACCATATAATAAAACGAATAGAATAAAATATGTAATATGTATTTTCAAATCGGAAAATTCTGAGTTTATGTTAGCTCAGGTGGTAGAGCACTCATTTTGGGATCAAGAGGCCGCAGGTTCGGTCCCGGCTCCTCCGTGTTATATGTCGAAGTGTCCTTGTGCAAGACATTGAATCTCTAATGCCGCCAATAAGCATGTAGGTGCCTTGCATGGCTGACTTCCTATTGGTGTGTCAGTGTGTGTGTGAATGGGTAAGTTTAAAGCACTTTGGGAGGTCTTCATTGACTTGAAAAGCGCTATATGAATGCAGACCATTTATGTTTGCCCCATGCGCTGCTTACCATTTTGCTAAAATCAAGCTTTGCCACAGCCCTTCCATGACCATCAAGCCTCTGTGAATTATTTCAGTACGATAAATCATTATTAGATGGCAGGAGTGGCTTTGATCAGACCTTTGTCAACAAACTTTTTGCTTCCTGAAAAGTTCTTGCAAAGTAATGCATAGTTCATGGGGCGGCAGTAGCTCAGTAGGTAAAGCGCTCGTCTTGATCAAGATGTTGAAGGTTCGATTCCAGGCTCCTCCGTGTTATATGTCGAAGTGTCTTTGGGCAAAACACTGAACCCCTTATGCCCCCGGTAAGCAGGTAGTTGCCTTGCATGGCTGATGCTGCTATCTGTATGTGAGTGTGTGTGAATGGGTGTTAAACAAATTGTAAAGTGCTTGGGAGGTCTTCATTGACTTGAAAAGGGCTATATAAATGCAGACCAGACCAGCATAAATTCAGTGTTCTTGCAATAAAATGTTATTTTGCAAGCTCAGTGCCCTTGTGATTATGGAGAGCATTGTTTACATATCGGAGGCATCACAAAGATATATATATATATATATATATATATATATATATATATATATATATATATATATATATATATATATATATATATATATATATATATATATATATATATATATATATATATATATATATATATATATATATATATATATACAAAAAGCAACTTAGTGAAAGTCCTACTTTCTTTTGATGTGTCCTATGCCAATATAGCTACAGAGCCAAAATTTCTTTAGGCCTTCAAAAATGAGTCATACTGGTGAAAATTGGCTGGCACTCCCCATTTGAGAAAAACGTCTGGCACTGAATGAGTTAAAGAGAAGAGAAATCAGAGATCCATGGCCTGCTTTTATAAAGTAGCAGAGTAACGCAACATAGTGAAGGAGAGTTCAGTTACAAATTTGTATCGATAACATTGCAGTACCAAGAAACGTATTTGGGTTCCAGGAACGCGTTCCTTTGTAACGCGTTACTCCCAACACTGCTTTTAATGTATATTTGTTTAGTTCTATTTCGATATGACCTTCACTCCTATTAACTTTTCTTCATCTCTGCATTGTTTTTGTTTGTCTTGACAGAAGCACTGGTTGATGGCGTTTGTGCGACGGAGTGGTGACTACTGCCACGCCCAACACATGTAGAACCCTCCGATGATGAAATTGTACCATACAGTTGCAGAACACTGAAGTCTGAGTAAAACAATTGTGCCTGGCCAAACAAGCCATCTAATGGGGTAACAAGTGGAGCCTCTAAAGTCAAGCAGAGAAGGAAGGACTTGAAGACCTTAGATTGCAGAGCATAAAGGACCCATAAGGAGAACTGATATCAGATCTGTGATACGAATAAACACAAAGTTTATTGCCTCCCGGGCTGCGGATAACTGATGGGGTAAAATATTTCCCGCCATTTGGAAGTCTTCTTTCTTGAAGTTCAACATTTACACCCAACCACTCATCCAACTGTTGAAGTTTCAGCACATATACAGCCTAAGTAAAAGGTGAGGGATTTCATCAAGTCAGTGACTCGATGTATTTTATAGACTTTTGCATTTTTTACTTTGCTTTTCATTTTATTTGATCACCACGTATCAGTGTTCAAGTTCAAATTGTTGCTCTACATGACAGAGCTTGAAAAACCTCCTTGATATTGGAATCTGAAACTACATTCCAAACTGTAAACACATTCTTGTTATCCAAGAGATATTTATTTGAGTGTAAGTGATAAAGGACACACGACAATGCAAAAAACTGATTTATCATTTCCCTGGCAGGTAATATGACTTATTTTATACATTTTACACTTGTTCTATTGTAAGACAAACTGAATCAAGAAATGTTATTACTTCACTAGATTTCTTAATTGAAAAATGGTATAATTGTAGAAAAACAAGTAAAAACTTTACTCAAGTAAGAATACAATACCCTAATGTTATCAAACATTCTGAAAAGGTTAAATCAAATTGCAAAGTAAGCTGTATAATTTTCAAATCATCAGAACTCTATCATTATTGTCTTACTTTTATAAACATATTTTTCTTGTATAACATAAATTATTACAAGATGAATGTGTTTGAAATGTAGAAACGTAAGAAAAAAATACTTTAAATGACATAAAATAAAAAATAGAATATATTACTAATTTGTTGTTTAAAATACCTTAAAGTAGGTGAAAGTATTTAATATACTGTAGTATATGAATGTAATATTTTCCCCGATTTAGTAAAAAAAAAAATGTTAAAGATAAAAAAAAGCAACATAGTTATTTCAATACACAAAAATATCTTCCAGCGAAGCAATACATTTTACTTGGAAAGATGTTAATTTATTACATATTTTTTTTTACCTTTTTATAAATTTTGCAGTCTTGGTCACATAAGTCAGGGAGAAAAACAAAGCGTTACATAGATTTAGCACCTTCTAGTGGTAAAATAACTTAATTATTTGAAAAAAACCCACAATATTTATTTAATTGATAAGCACAAATACATGAACTATCATATAAATTCATTTTTTAAATTCTTGAATTTTGCATATATTTTACATAACGTAAACCTCACCTAAAGGGACCTGACATAATTGTCCCTCATCTTTCTGATATGCGTACCAAAAAACATAACAAAAATGAGGAGGAGAGAAAAAAATACAGTTTGGTCACTTTGAATATCTGTGATTAGTATTCGTCCTTGTGCTTTTTAGCCCTCGTTTTTGGTTCCACTACAAAATACAGCGACATATAGGGCTCAAATAATACATACTGTCCCTTTAATAGTTTGGTCTTGAAAGCTTGTGATGCTGATACACTTCCATTTCCAATATATTCCCTTTTAAGCCGATCAGGTTGCAAGTCTTCTCTGGGGAATTGAGGGCCAAAAGTCAAAAACATCATCATGAACCGACCAGCTCCAGTGGAACTGTGCCACAACCACATGCGATTTCTAATCACACACAACCCAACCGACAGCACACTCGGCTCCTTTACAGAGGTAAGAGTCTCTGTCCCAAGCATGACTAGAACGATCAGTAGAGCTGCAACTAACGACTACTTTAACAGTCAACTATCCTCAGACTACTGAAACAATTACTTTAATAATCGGTTAATTAGCTTGATGTTGTTTTTTTAAGAGGCAAATGATAATAAACTCAAGGAAAATGGGTACAATGAAAAAAAAAAAATCTATTAAATTTACATCCCTCGGTTTTCGCGTTTAATGGGGACCAGAACCACCTGCAAAAAGAGAGCTTTAGTGGGATAGAGAGATTGATTAAAAGCTTTGCAGTCTGAAATCAAGTGAAAGTTTGGGCGGTGTGAAAAGGAGCGGGAAACAAACTCTTCTCAGCGAGATACAGGGGAACGCAGGGCAGGTGTCCGGTCACAATACAGTAAGAAAGATGCTATGATATGAATTGGCCAATGGGCATCAGATATCTCAAGTCTAGAGGTTCTGGCTTTTCGGCTTGAATCTTGGCTGCCCGAAAAGTTCCTCAATGGTGCAGTAAACATACGTTTTTTTTGGTTTTTTTGTTTTTTTAAATTCGATCGCTGATTTTTACCAAAATACTTTTTTTCCGCAAAGAAGTGAACCAGCAATTACCGAAGTGAGGGGTCTAAAACCAATAAAACACTGCTCTTTCAGATACATAAATCGATAAATAAACCTCTCTTTTTTAAGGACAAGCAAATAAATCATATTTTACAATCAAGAACACAAGCAAGCTCACGGTTTTCTTTTATTCAAGGATGAAAATGGTGAAAGTAAGAAATCGACTGTTGCATACAGTCCAAATGCCAAACTCTCAAAAAGGTGAAAAGGAAAGAATTTATTCTAGTGCGTCTAAGAATTTTATATACTTGAATGCGCAACCGAAAGAGCTTGACAGATGCTGCAAATGATGATTTCAGCCAGAAGATGGCGTCTGCAAGTAGAATATTTTGAAGTTACAGACACCATCTTTAAATGTTCGTGCTTCACTGATCTACCGCCATGATACGCAAGGTCTGCAAACTTTGAAAGTAGTCTTTTTTTTGGGGGCCGTATCCAGGCTAAAATGTGACATGACTTTAGAAGTTTTGATATGCGTAGTTGATGCCGCCATTTCTAAATGTGTGTTACAGCTCAAGAGAAAGACGCGACTTTAAGCAGAGATTATCTTCAGTTGGAAAAACGTTTCTGGGGACAATTCTCGACAATTAAATCCAATGTCCAATATTTGTATTATCGATTTTTGTCAACAACATCGACTAACCGTTGCAGCCCTAGTGACCAGTTGGCTGTGCTACTTAATAATTATTCTCCTAAATTAAACCAAGATAAAACAGGCAGAACAAAAAAATCAAGAGCAGAAAACTGAAATCATCTACTTTTGTATTCCAGGACCTGAAGCGATTTGGGGTTACAACAGTAGTTCGAGTCTGTGACATTACATATGACAAAACGCCACTGGAGAAAGATGGCATTACTGTGGTGGTGAGAATAAACCTTATTCATTAATCACAAAATGTTAAAATTAATTTGAAAAATTTGATCCAATTGTCCTGAGCTTTCTGAAAGTAGTGTGTATCACTCATTAAGTCACCTTCACACACAGGTTCTTTCTGTCACCGGCACACTGGTGTCATTATTAGTGGTGGTTTATCACTGCATCTCATTTAGGATTGGCCATTTGACGACGGTGCCCCGCCTCCAAGCCTACTTGTTGACGATTGGTTGAATTTACTGAAGAAGAAGTTTCAGGAAGAACCCGGATGCTGCGTGGCTGTACACTGCGTGGCAGGCCTCGGGAGGTCAGTTAGAATTTGTTAAAAGGCACACTGTGTATTACTTAGCATTCTTTTGTGGTGCAAAAAAAAATCATTCATTAAGAAAAAGAATATTAATTTGAATCTTGAGCAAAAATACATTAACTGTTTTTAAAAGATACTTATAGGTCAATAAATTCAGATTTATTTTCCATAACGTGAGACTCCCCTTGAGGGAGCTGACATGATTGTCCGCCATTTTGCTGCTAAGGTTTTACGTCACCAAGGAATCCTTTATATGGAAGCTCATTAAACAATTTAGGTTTTCTTTTGAGACACTTAATTGTAAAAACCCACAGAAGCTAAAGTAAACACCCAGAAACCTTAGCCAAGCAAACAAGGCAATTTGATTGGTTGAGTGGAGCTATGCACACAGCACATTTCTCTATGCCCAGCGCAATCTGTACGGAAGGTAAAAACGGCAGTATCCTTGTTTGCAGTATTATATGATAGTTTTACAAAAAGTTCCGCTTGCACCTTGTTCTGAAACCATTATTTATGAAACAAATGAAAGTCAAAATGAGCCTTAACAATCTTAAGTAACTGCGGGAGGGAGAACATTTTAAAGTGGTATATTTGCTGATATGGGGCACAGTGAAATAAAATGCGCTGAAATATTAGATTTTGTCTGGTGGGCGGGTTTGGCGGTTTTGCTGAAATTTGTCTTAAAATATACGGTATGGCTCTCTCTCTCGCTCCCCCCCAAAAAAATCAAACTATTGCTATTAGGGCTCTTTGGTCAAAAAGGTTCCCGACCAATGTTCCCTGTAATTTTCCAAAGGGCTGAGCGTTCACACAAAGTCGGTGAGCAATGCTTGAAACAACAGTGAGCAACAGCAATCCCAAGTTTGGCAACTAAATCATTATCAAACATGTCCAAAACTTGACATCACATTACATTTTGCGGAGTTTCCAACAATGCAAAAAAAATTTCACTTTTGAATGAATTGACTAATGTACTATTGCAAAGGTTGTACGGCCTACGAACGTCATTTGTTTTTACAACAGTTCTTTCACAAGATTTTCATTTCTTTTTTTTTCCTGGTATCTTTTGTCGCATAATACTGACATTTTGGGGGGCTTATTGAGTCGGTTGCACGATACACAACTGTATTTAATCACATTTTTTTTTAGTGGAAGTACAATGTTGGCAACAAGATTTTTCTTCTTTTACCCTGTTTTTTTAATTCCTTTAAAAAATCTCATTGTGCTTATTTTTTCCTAGCTGTTACCTTTTTCTTTTTGTTCTCTATTTACTTTTTTTCCTTAGTTTCTTTCTTTTCTTTTTTCCTCGCTTTTTCTGAATTTTTCCCTCTTTTTTCTCTTCCTTTTGTTATTTTTTTCTCCGCTTTTCACTACTTTTTCATTTTGGTATTTGGTATTTTTATTCTATTTCCCCCCTTCCTTTAAGTCATTTTTTGCACAATTTTACATACTATTTGTTCGTATAGGGATGAAAGAAGCAAAAACAACCTGAAGAGCCGTTTGGAACCCGAAAGAGCCGGCTCTCTTTAGTGAGCCGAGCCGAAGAAGCCGGTTCTTGAAAAACTCTACCGACTTTACTCAACTTCGTTCGACTTCGAGATTGACTTCAAAATACCGCATTTAGAACACAACGTCAGGGGAACCCGTGTATTTTTACCTTCATGCACTGTAACTTTGACTTTATTCGCTTCTTAATTAGCAATTTCGAGCCCTGATTTTTGTGTGCTGGCTAGATTTTCTTGTGCGCTAAGAATGTGCGGGCAGTGGGCGAATGCGCACGCGCGCAGCTTAGAGGGAACATTGTTCCCGACCCCTGCACTAAATAATACAGTGACATGTAGTTGTCAAATATTATACAGTGTCCCTTATAAGTCAACTAATTTGACCAAAGTAGCCTTGCTTTGGTAAGGTCTTGGGCCCAGGCCCGAACCCGGCTCGAATACGGGGCTAGGTTTGGGCAATCATTAAGTCAATTTATTCGATTTTGGCTTTTATACCCTCAGGCTGGATTTACCTCTATGACATTGTAATTGTGTACGTGTCTACTTTCGTTGACGCAGAGCTCCTGTGCTTGTTGCGCTGGCTTTGATCGAAAGTGGAATGAAGTATGAAGATGCAATTCAACTCATCCGACAGTAAGTACATTACAGCCTTATTTTAAACTGATAGATTTTATGGTAAAAGGCCACAAGATTTCTTTGTTTCTGCAAAGCACGGGATTTGTTTTTTTTGCCCCCATTTAGGATGTACCGTATTTTCCACACTATAAGTCACCCGCCCTAAAAATAGTCATTTGTTAATATATTTGTCATTTGTAAGGCGCACTGGACTATAAGGCGTATGGAATTAAAACCACAGTAAGAGCTAAAGTATTTATTCGCGTAGAATCATTGCACATTTTAGACGCTTATGTTATATATTACTGCAATGATTGATTAAAAAAATGTCGGCTACCAAAATCCCAAAAATTGTATGCAACGAGAATTGAACCAGGGTTATGGCAGTAGGAAGTGACATAGATGGTGTATGAAAAGGCATTCGATTTTATCTCATTATCAAATTGTTTCTAGTCCGCCAGAAATGGAGAAAACAGAAAGCCGACCTTAAAGATAGAAATAAATGCAAAAAAGCACAACGGGGAAAACAACTCTTTAGTCTATCTGATGATGAATCTGACTTTGTGTTTATTTATATCCTTCTGGGTGACTTTCTGGTTTCTTCATTCTTTAAGATTTGTTTTTGACACCATATGTAAAAATAGTGTCATAATGAGATGAAGTAGAATGTTATTTTAGGTCACTTGTATCACTAGTGGTCCAGTGGTCAAGTTTTGGCGTTCTCACAGCTGTCACCAGGGTTTGATTCTGCATACAATGCATTGTGATTATGGTTAGCGATGTTTATTTCCAATGATCAATCATTGCATTAATATTAAGGATCAACTGATATGGGTTTTCAGGACCGATACTGATTATTAGTATTGAGAGGAGGCTGATAAGCGATATTCAGAGCTGATGTTTATTTGTTGAAAAGCTTAAACATTGGTATAAGATTTTTTTAATAATAAAAAAGAAACAAAAAATATTTGTCATGAATTCAAATAAACATTTAGAAAATCTCTGAAAATCTTTACAGTAAATAAATTAGAATTTCAACACAACTAACATTACTTTCACTTAAACTTAAACTTTTCACTTAAACAGAAAACTAACAGTGCAGGAAATTAAAATTGGGCTTAGCAACAACTAGTATAAAGGTACATAAAAGACCCAGATATATAAAAACATAAAAGAAAAAAAATAACTACTTCCTTTATGTTATATGAACTGTTTGAGGATGAAAATGAAATGTATGCAAAAAATATATTTTTTTTTCTAAAATTTTATGAGAACGTTGTTATATTACGAGGCATGGTCAATGGGGTAGCAAGATTTCCTTGTTGTATTCATTATCAGAATACTGCGTTCGTACGGGCGTTGAAAATCCTTGAAAAGGCTTTGATATTAATGTTGTGTTTATAAACCCTTAAAATTATTGCCATTTTTCTCAACAAGTCTGCTTAACCTCCTAAGACCCAAGCTTCTTGTGTATTGTGCATTTACGTCCAAGCATGTCTTAGGAGGTTGAAAATAGGGCAAACACAGTTCCCCGGTGGTTTGGCTTTGCCATCGCGTTTCTTTTCCCCATGTGATTAACGGCAGCTGCCAATAGTTTGTATGGCATATGTCCTATTTGCCCAATACAGGTCGCACCCAAGAGGACAGGTGCATGTTACAACTAAACAGGATACTATGAAAGAAATATTAGTGCAATTAAGTATCAATCATGGAACATGCAAAAATATTTACCAGTGGTAAATTGTAATGGGAAAAGCCTCCTGCAACTGAAAATGTCAGATAGATAGTACTCATTACCGTATTTTCCGCACTATAAGGCGCACCTAAAAGCCTTTATTTTTTTCAAAAACTGACCATGCCAATATAATACAGTGCGCCTTATATATGGATCAATATTAAGTCGCAAGGTCTCGCAACAAAGGCAAGCAGCCGCCGACTAGATTTTTCCTCGTAGGCGATGTGGTCCGCGGTGTATGCTGGGATACATATGCTGGCGTTTCATTTCCCAGCCAATGTGTCAATCATCATTTGAATCGATCACTATTGGCTAAAGTTATTCAGAGGTAAAGGGGGCGGATCCTTTTTATCATTTACAGGCTCGCATAGGCTAAAGGGGCAAAAAAAAAGCCTGCAATTGGCCGAAAAAGATGAATGTGAATAGCAAGTTTGGTTGTCTACGGCATAGAGGAAACATGTTTTACCATTCTGTATTTGTAAATATTTTACTCTCCTGGATTTACTACACTCACGGATATAAGAGGACCATGGTTGCACATTATTATTGAACGCAACGACTTCGGTGAGCTACTCCGGCTATATATTTTCCCAGTATCTTGTTTCAGAGTGATATCGATGTTTCTGTGATGGGTCTTTTTTTTAAATTAAACTCAATTCCAAGTGTTTATTGTCATATGCACAGTAAAGTTGCGGGTGAAAAAGAAAATTGAAACTAAGGAATGGTTGGCATTTTATGAATCCCAAGACTTTAACCTTCCGAATGATATTTGGAACGATGCATTTAAGTGACATCGTACGGACACCGCATCCGCACGTGTCTACGACACGTATTTGCTTCTTTGCAAGCTTTCGGAATGTTAAGGGGGTAATAAGTTTGACTGAACCATCTGACTGTTTTGTCGACGTTCCCATTGTAGCGCCTTATAATCCGGTGCGCCTTATTTACGGAAGATATAGGATCAAAAACTATTTTTTGGGGGTGCACCCTATAACCTGGTGCGCCCTATAGTGCGAAAAATACGGTACTCATTTTTACCCAACACCTATATGGAGAAAGATTTGTCCAAAAAATATGTACAGACATATCATTCATATCCAAAAATATGTTCACAATTTACTCAAGATCTAAAAAAGTGCTGAAATTTGCGTGTGTGAACCCTGGGTATAGATTAGTGCAAATGTTTACCTCAGTGAAAACAACACTGGCATGATGAATTGCTTTATATATAAAAAAGACATAATTCATCCGAAAAGGGTTTTGCCCATTGGGAAAGTTTTATACCTTGTGGGCCGGGCTTATACACAAATGTCCCACCCAGAATCATTGTGAGTCCTAACAATGGCACGCAATGACTATGTTAATGTAAAGAAAGTCAACAACAACAAAACATTTTTACCACTTTTTTTGAATTCTTTTTTATTTTTAAAATGTTGTAATATTACAATGCTGGCTTCTACATGTTTAAATCAACCTATTTGCAAATCTCGTCTTTTTCAATGATCAAGGAAGCGCCGCGGAGCCATCAACAGCAAACAACTTACCTACCTGGAGAAGTATCGATCCAAGCAACGACTTCGCTTTAAAGACTCTCATGCTCACAAGAACAAGAAATGCTGCATAATGTGAACACAAAGATGGACAAGATGGCTTTACCCTATAGAGGCCTTCCCTCGGAAATTCTGTTTTCCGTTACCCTCCTTTCATTACAATCCAATGTTTGTGACAACGCTGGGTCTTTCCAAAAAATGGTGTTAGAATTTGGATGCTTGCTTCAGTAGGTAGAGCAGTGATGAGGGAATGGAAAAAGGGGGTTAGTCTTTTTCTTGCAGCTTGGTAACGTTGCTTAGTAACAGATAAGACACTACATTTAAGAAAGGCGAGTTTATCTTGCAGCATGTGACCACTGATACATTTTGGGACATTTAGGGTCTTGTTATTTTTGTACAGATATTCACAATAATTTATTAACATTCAACTAATTGAAAAAAAAGACTGTTAGGGCTCGACAGGGATTTCTTTTGGCATGAAAATCTTAATGCTGTAAGCATGCTGGTACTCATAAAGCCTTTTTTTCACAACTGAGTGTTTTTTTTTTCATGAGTGTGCACTTTGTTCTTCATCTCCGACACGAGAAAGTTTGCAAATAAGCAACTTGGCCACAAGAACCAGAAACAAATGGACACAATTTTTAGCCCTCCTAAGTTAATCAAAGAACAATTAGTGGGGCTGAATTGATAATCAGACCAAACGATTGTGGGCTGTGGCTCATTAGAATTATCGTGGTTAAATATCAATAATAATTCCACTGTGTATTTAGGAGTTAATGGAGCCAATTACTGCTACCAAACAATGTTGTCTTTTACTTTTAGTTGTAATTGGGTGTTTTAGCAGTGTTTTGGATTACAATCCTGGTGCTGCAGCCCGTAAAATTAGAAGTTATGGCACTTTTCAGTAAATTTAACGGTGAAAAACCTTAACAGATTCCATTTATTCCATCCATTATCTGCACCGCTTATCCTCAATAGGGTAGCGGGCGTACTGGAGCCCACCCCGGCTATCTTCGGGCAGTGGGCAGGGGACACCCTGAATTGGTTGCCAGTCAGTCGCAGGGCACACAGGGACAGTCAATTTGCTGGCTTATTCACACCTAGAGACAATTTGGACCGGCCAATTAACCTGACTTAATAGATTCCATTGCACACACTTTTTGTGACAGTGCAGAAAATAAGTAATTGACCTCTTTCTGGTCTCACAGTAGGAAAAGTGTTGTTTTCTTATCATGCATCATTTTCTGTGCCTTGCAAAAAAATTGCAGTTTTGTCATTGGAAATTCTCCCAGAAGCTTTGTGGCTTGGCTTGTCAGACTGCAGTCTTTAGTTTTAAATTCTATATTGTTAAATTTAAAACAACTGTGCAGTTTTCTTTCATTTCCTATACAAATAAACATAACTTGTCTTGACTTTTTATTAGGTAAATTATTAATGTTAACATTAGGACTAATGTCAGTTATTACAATTGATAAGAGCCCACAGTTTTGTCAAACATGCATATGATCAAAAATGCCTGAAAGGTGTGAAATTCATGTAAATATAAAAAATATATAATTATCCAATGTCTCATGTCTCTTTTTTCCTGTCACAAAATAGTCATTGAAAACTGATTCTGCCATCAAAACTGTGTATATAGTGGAGATGGGGCATTGCTGACCCCAACCCCGGACGTTGTGAAGCGGTTGTAAGAATAATTCGAAGACCTTGCCCTCATGCAGGTTTTAGATCAGGGGATGGTGTAATAATAGTCTGTAGTTTGCCATAATCTGTGGTCTGTGCAGCCCTTTGAGACTATTTGTGATTAAGGGTGTCACAAATAAACAAGACTAGTCTTGACCCCCTCAATCACACTAACACATCTTCCTTTGAATTTAATTTTAAAAATGAATGGCATTGAGGGCATTAAAATCTATAGTTGACAAATAAAGTTGTCTTTACCAAACTAATAGTTGTGATTTGCTATATGACTCATTATTAATTCAACTGGGATAAACAAATTAAAACAGGGTTTGTATGGTTTATTTTTATAATTGTGTTTTTAAGCATTTAAAAGTGCTTGAATTTTCATTGAAGCGCTTGTAAATGTGTGAAATGGTTGCCATGTTTCTCAACAAATCTGCATAGCAATAACACCGACATTGCTCTCTGGTGGCTTGGCTTCGCTAATACATTTCAACTGCAGCTGGCATTAGTTTGTATGGCATTGTCCTATGAAGCGTCATCGTGCCAGAGGACAGTTTCATGCTACACCTAAACATGGCACTATGAAATGTGTGTTAGTGAAAGCAAGGATAACGTATAAATCAAATACATTTATGATGGGCCAAGCAAAAAAATTAAGGTAGCGTTTCTGAATGGTAAATCGTAAAGGGAAATAGTTCCTGCAACTGAAAATGTAAACTAGATATTCCCATTATTTTTAACCAACAACTTTGTGGGGAGAGATTTATCTTGAAAATATATTCGCAATGTACTGAAGATCTCAAAATCATATGTCTTTATAAATACACAGGCAAGAATAAAAATTGCATTTTTAAATCACAGATGTATTTTATTTTTTATTTTATTTTAATAGCACTGGAGAAATTGAAACGTGAGCTTTGAAAGTCTCCAAAGAATGACCATGAAAAGGGTATACAAACCCTGTTAAAAACTTACTATTTCAAAAACTAATTTCCAATTCTTTTGTTTAAAGCTTAACATTTTGAATCGGGATTTCCCAAAAAATAGTTTCTGGACTCTAACTGCAGTGGAGTCCTCCTCTTACATGGTGGCGCTATAGCTTGTGACAGCTACAATACCAAATCCCATCCGCGGAATAGGAGGACATGTTTCACACATTCGTCAGAAATCTATTATATTTTGAATAATAAAACAAAAAAAACATACTTTTTTAATAAATTGTTTTTTATTTTATTTAAGGGCAGAGAAGATAATGGACGGCCAACAAAAAGGTATGACTTCACGTTAGCTTTACGTCGAATATGCTAGTCGGTGCGCACTGTCAGGCCAAGTCCACATGAACGTTTTTATCAGTGGACGCTTTTGTTCGAAGACTTTATCGATTCATGCATACATTTACTTCAACTGATCTACTCGCCGCGCTTGCCTCATACATTTAATGCTGCTTCAAATACGTAAATAATCCACCTTTTGCAAATACAGTTTTTTGTGTGGTGCTCCACTGACTAACGCGACTTTTGTGAAACGCAGAATGGTTGAATAGGTGTCTCAATCATTTTGCGGAGAAAAGTAACTTTTGAATGCTTAAAGTCATTGCATGAGTGAAAACGTACAACTCATTTTTTGCAGTGTTTTTCAACCTTTTTGAGCAAAGGCACGCCATTTACTTGAAAAAAAAAAAAAAAAAAGACTACGTCAAAAATGTTTGGAAATTAATTCCAAGCACTAGTTTCGTGTTTATTTCCATCCATCTTTCACGCCGCTTAGGGACACCATGAACTGGTTGCCAGTGAGTCACGTATATAAAAAAAGCCTAAATTATCATATGCTTAAATGTTAACAGTGTAGTTTTTAATTATTGTTTGTGATCCCGTAGAGATGGAGGTATGACAGATTATTTATATCCATCCGCTATCTAAACTGCTTATCCTCAGTAGGGCCGCGGGGGTGCAGGAGCCCATCCCAGCTGTCCTCGGGCAATGGGCCGGGGACACCCTGGGCCGGGGACACCCTGAACGGGTTGCCAGCCAGTCGCAGGGCACCCAGAGACAGACAACTCACTCGCTCATACACACCTAGGGACAATTCGGACCGGCCAATTAACCTGACATGCATGTTTTTGGAATGTGGGAGGAAACCGGAGTTCCCAGAGAAAACCCACGCAAGCACGGGGAGGACATGCAAACTATGCACAGGAAGGCTGGTGGCTGGATTTGATCCCATGACCTCCGAACTGTGCAGCGGACGCGCTGACCATTAAGCCGTCGTGCCGCCACAGGTCATTTATTTTTTTAAATATTTTTACTATAATGTTGAATTTCGCTATATTTTTAACCTGTTAATTCCTTTTTATCTTCTTTAAAAAAAAAAAAAAACTTAAAATCATACCTAAAAAGAGCAACAAGATCTGCCAGTTGAACCAAATTTTTACTACATCATCTCTTATTTCAATAAAAAATATTAACCAAAATGAGTAAAATTATGAGCAAGATTTTTACTTTAATTGATTGCTTTTATTATTTATTCTACAATTTAATCTTTAACAGCTTCATCAAATGAAACAAGTTATTTAGAAAAATCCCTCTCTACCTCATGAGCAGATAATATATAAAAAGAAACAAAATTAAAACTGCTGCCACGTAACTATATGGATGAATCTTAGTTATTTTCCTGACAACTGGAAGAATAGGAAAGATACTGAACAATGGCATGCTTTTTTGCAACGATAATATTGAAAAAAATCCTGCAGCACATCAGACAAGGTCTCACGGCACACTAGTTGAAAAACACTGCCTTGTTGGATTCAAACCCTCCACCGGTAAATTGATTGCATTTTGTCTTTTTTTCCCCCACACATTCCCATCTCACAAATTAGGGCCCCCTCAAAGATTCTGACACCTGACGTAAATATTTTAATGGAATGTAATTTTTCACTTGCAAATTTCATGAAGAGTGACGCGTGATGAATTTTGAAATGTGTCTCAATAAAACGACTCCACATAAAAAATACTCTGCTTTCAATTTACTTCTCTGAGATGCTTCTAGACTTTATAGATCATTATATATCATTAATGCAAATAAAACGTTTTCCATGCCATTGCACGGCATGCAGCATTAGTGTAAAGTCGAACGGATGGAAAGCCAAATAAAACATTACGTTACAAACCGTGGCTCGGACTGGTCGGATGTTTAGAATGTCGCATGTGGTTATGTGAACCAAATTGAATTTGCTGAAAATACATTAAATATCTTCCAAAATGTTAAAATAAATAAAGCAGTATTTTCTTCTGGCTCTGTTAGTAATCTTTTGATTTTAACGGGCACAAAGGACAATTTTCCCTAATATAGAAATCCCCATTACACGAACATTAAATGGATAAAGCCTATATTATTAGGCACCATATGTAGCTTATATTTAGTACTCTGGCACAAGTTGGCTAAATTGTTGATATTCTTAGCTGTTATTCATTATGCATTCTTTTACTGTTTTAACAAAAGAAATTTCCCCATTGTAGAACGAATAAAGGATTATCTTATCGTATCTTAAATTCACTACAAAGAGGGGAAAAATGCAATTTTCTATCATTCACTAAACTACAATGAAATAAAAGTGCAAGAAGGAGTAATGTAGAGTGACAAATCCACAACGATTCCTGGTGTATGTTAAAATAATGAATCAAGGTCATCTTGGGGACCAAAGAAACCCTCAACGGGGAACGGGTGTGCCCCGTGGGCCTTGACTTTGTAATAGGTGGTATACAGTACAGTATACTGTACATTTCTCATGTATTAGATTTCCCACTAAATGACAGTCCAAAACGAGTTTTATTTTGAAATATTTTTGGATTCAAATATGACCTCTTGTTTATCATGTGGAGTATATTTTTCTAAGTACATGTATCTTATGTTCATTGCAGACTTAATTTTGTCCACAAAGGTGAGACTGAATCAAATCCTGCTTTGGCTGGCAAGTAGTGCACGAGTGGTGTCAATTACCCACAACTTTAATAAAGACTAGGTGTACCGGCAATGGATAGATTTAAAGTCAATTCCAATTTGTCTATTGTAAATTTGTCCCTTTCATTTTTCTTTTTGTCTTTTCAGCTGGTTCTATGTTTATGTGTCGGCTCTGCAACCAGTTCTCTCCCAATCATTCACAGCTACTTGACCATTGTTCCCAGCTGCACCCTTGTCAAGAATCCTATGAAGATATCATTGTTGCGATAAAGCCCCTTGCAGGAGTTCCCTCGGAAACCCCAGCAGGTTAGCCGCACTTACCTGTTTACAATCTTTAAACTATAAAACCATAAGAAGTTCTGTTAAACATTACAACAAACTACTATTGGTTTTTATTTTAAAAGCCATAAGTGAAAAATCAATGAACGTTTTTATATTTGCCCATTATCCTGGTTGATTTTTAGTGTGTTTGAATAAATGTGGCTATAGGTTCCAAATAAATTTAATAGATAAACCCAGTTATATCTGTTGTGTTTCTTAAAAAGAAATCCATCACTCCCTTCCCAATCACACAAACAATCATTCTGCCATCAGTCAAATTCCCTGTTCATTTAAACATCTCATCTCATCAGCCGTACCGCTTATCCTCATTAGGGTCGCGGGGGGGCTGGAGCCCATCCCAGCCATCTCCGGGCAGTGGGCAGGGGACACCCTGAACTGGTTGCCAGCCAATCGCAGGGCACACAGGGACAGACAACTCATTCGCTCATTCACACCTAGGGACAATTTGGACCGGCCAATTCACCTGAAATGCATGTTTTTGGAACGTGGGAGGAAACCGGAGTGCCCGGAGGAAACCCACGCAAGCACGGGGAGAACATACAAACTCCGCACAGGAAGTCTGGAGCTGGATTTGAACCCACGACAGGTTCCCATGACATGAACTGTGCCGCACAAGCGCTAACCACTGCGCCGCCGTGCTACCCTCATTTAAACATTTTGGGTTCTATTTTTTTTTCAGACTGTGATAACGGCTAGTTCTAAAATAAGCATTTTACATTTGTTTGTGATCTTTCCATCATCGAAAATGTTTGCACGTCCCGATGTTTATGTTCTCCCCGAAACAAAAAAAAAACTAAAGTCGAAAATCGCATCCAAATTGCAATTTAGGTCTGAAAAATCTCAATGAGGTTTTCCAAAATCATGCAGCCCTAGTCTGTGGTCTGTGCAGCCCTTTGAGACTCCTTGTGTTATTTATGTCACCAATAAACATGACTTGACTTAACTTTAAGGGGATACCGTGTAATATTGGACAACTAGATGTGTTTGTATTGTGTAGTTTAATTGAAAATAATTGCTACAAGGAAGATTCTAAACTACGGAGACTCAAAGTAACCAAACCGCACCCATTTTTTCTCGTTCCGTTTTTTGTGGGCGGGTTGGGGTTTTCTGATCCTACAAGCATTTTAAAGTATCTCTAGTTCATGTAGTATTGCTTGTTATCCATCCATCTATTATATGCACTGCTTATGCTCAGTAGGTTCGCGGGGGTGCTGGAGCCCATCCCAGCTATCTTCGGGCAGTGGGCAGGGGACACCCCGAACTGGTTTCCAGCCAGTCACAGGGCACACAAAGACAGACAAATCACTCGCTTGTTCACACCCAGGGACAATTTGGACCGGCCAATTAACCTGACACGCATGTTTTTGGAATGTGGGAG